>NW_006922044.1:1109455-1113190 GCF_000298275.1 Orycteropus afer afer | reverse complement strand
TTTTGAGTTTTGTTCCACATTGTTTGTTCTCCCCCTCTATTCAGTATTTCCTACATAAATACCCCCTCCAAGTGGCTGACAGTAGTAGCTGGGCATCATCTAGTTCTTCTGGTCTCATAATCATGTAAGCTGAGGATCACATGGGGTACCACTCCTTTGGACTAATTGTTTCCATGCATATTTGGTTTTCTTCATTCTTCTTTTCTCTGGATGAGGAAAGACCCATTGTTTCATCTAGAGGACTTCTTGCAAGCTTTTAAGATCCCAGTCACTACTTGCCAAAGTAGGACATGGAACAATATTTTTGTGTAATGTATTATGCTGATGGAGCTTGATGATGCCTGCAACTATGGTCCTGAGACCACAGATCTAACTACTCACTCCCTCTGGGTAGCTGGCTTTGGCCAAGAAGTGACTACAACCTTGTCCCTTGTCAGCTCTACTATATGCCTGGGGATTCTTACAGAACATACAAATACACTTGTAGAAATATTGTCTGCCAACCCTATACATGATCATGGGCATACTCCTCCCTGAACAGACATACCTGATCATTCACCCTGTCCACCCATCTATCCACCCATAGTTCAGTGTTTGCAATCACTGATAGCAGTACTGTATGTGCAAATGGGTTCGTCTTTGTTGTCTGTACCTCCCACTCACCTCTCTATGTCTCCCTCTTCCTCAATAAAACCAGTGTTTCTGGAAGTAGGGTAGTTCAAGGAGATAGGAAGGAAACTAATCAGGGACAGATTCATAGCAACTTTCTGAAGACTGGCTTTCACTCTGAGTAAAATGATGAGTGACTAGAGTATATTGATCAGTGGAAGATGTGATCTAAATGCATTTTAAAGGGATAACTTTGGTTCTTTCTTTGTGTTTGTGTTGAGAAGATTGTGTTTGGTGGAGGAGGGGTCATAGGTGAATCAGAAGACAAGATAGTACAGTGTGAGCAAGTAAAGTGGCTGGAATTGAGGTGGTTATGCTGGAGGTGGGAAGAATTGAGAATGTATTTTGAAAGAAAAGACAACAGAGTTTTCTTATGAATTATAGGTGGGTGATGTGAAAAGCAATGAGAAATTAGGACAATGCTAATGCTTGTTTTTCTAACCTGCTAGAAGGATGGAGATGCCATGGAACTGCAACTCACAAGTCACTGAAAGGAACAGTTTTGAGGTTTGGAGAAATCAGGAGTTCAGTTTTAGTTACATTAGTTGTGTTATGCCTGGGGGACATCCAAAGGGAAAAAAGGCATTGAGATATATTTGTGTTCACGATAGCAATCCAAACTAGAGGTGTATGTTTAACCTCATTAGTGTATAGATATATAGATATTATGTAAGTCTTAGGTTTGATTAATATTACCTGTTGAGTGAGTGCAGATAAAGAAGAGATGGCAGAGTAAGCCTGCATACTGTAAATTTATATGTTAAGAATATAAGAAAAAATACAACAAAGAGATTGGCACAGGTTGGCCAGAGAGGACAAATAAAAACCAAATCAGAGTGGTGATACAGAAGCCAAGTAAAAAAAAAAAAAAAAGTATTCATTAGATATTTAGACATTTAGTTCAAGTTTGTTAGACAGCATAGAAAGAAGAGGGAAAAAAAAAATAACCATCATACTAATATCCTTTCTTTAGGTGCAATTTGTGCTTTCTCTTGACTGCCTCCCAAATCCAAATAATAAGCAATTGAATCCAGTCTTTCTTTAAGTAGTATAACTATATCTCATTCTCAAGTTTTAAATCATTACATGGTTACTCAGCTAGTGATTCTACTTTCTAACCTCCCATACTATGTGACAGTGGACATCCAGTGGGAAGTAAGATAAATGATGAGTTGCTTTTTTGGGATTAGGTTGTTAAAGATTCTCTCCTTCATCCTTTTTTCTATTTGGGAAATCATGTTTACTGGAACAATCTTGGAAGCCATGTGTTTGGAATGGATATCCAGCCAGCCCCATATCACTCACTTCTCTATAATCATGTGAGAGAAAAATAAACTTTTATTACATCAACTCACTGTGTTTAGAGGTCACTTTACTACAGAAACATAACACATATCACATCTAAATCACAATCTCTGAGTGCAGGAAGTTCACCCTCTGCAATTTAGTTGATTCCAACTCATAGCAGCCCCTATTGGGTTTCCAAGGCTGTAAATCTTCAATGAAGTAGATTGCCTATCTTCTTTCCAAATAACGGCTGGTAGGTTTGAACCTCCAACCATGTAGTTAGCAACCAAATGTCTTACCCACTACCCAACCAGAGCTCCTTGTTTAGACCCTAGAAAATAAAGACATTAGTTAACACAATAGTGAAGGAAGGTCAGAAACAGAGTTTATTTTAAAAGTGTCATTAGAAATCTAAAATGAAATCAGGGTCCATCCTAACACCCCACATGGTTATGGGCCCATCAGTTGCCCTAATCCTTTCAACCATGCTAAGGCATTTAATAAGTATCTGTATGGCATAGTCCAGTGTTCTTTCACATATGCCAGGCAGAACTGAACTAATTTAGTGTCACTATGGGAGCTCTGGTAGCATAGTGGCTAAGGCACTTGACTGCTAACCAGAAGGCTGGCGGTTCAAACCCACCAGCCACTCCTCGGAAGGAAGGTTGGGCAATCCTACTTCTGTAGTGATACTGCCTCGGAAACCCAAGGAGGGGTCGCTATGAGTCAGGGCTGACTCGAGGGCACATAACAACAACAACAACAATGCTTAACACTTACAGATGTTACATAAGTACATTCCTATAATTTTCTTAGCTTCTTTGCTTTTGTTATTATATTCTAAAGTTCATATCAGTTTAATACATGCATGATGGCTAAGGTGTCAACTTGCTTAGGCCATGATTCTCAGTGGTTTGGCAGATAATATGTAATTTCCCTCCAATTTGTGATCTGATGTGAACGCTCAGTTGAAAGGAGAGTTTCCTTGGGAGTGTGGCCTACATCCAATATATGTGGATGTTCTGGCTAACTTCTCTCTCAATCCTGCTTCTGATGTAAACAAACAGCCTACTGCCTGACTTGAAGAAATGGTTCCTCCAACAACCCAGTGAGCCAACAGCCTTCTACGTGACCTAATGATTTTGAGTTTGTCATCTCCTGCAACCAGGTTACTCAGAAGAAGCCTCCAGTCTAACAATTATCCATGGATGTATGGCTTGCCTGACTCCACAACTGCATGAGTCATTTCCTTGAAGCATATGTATACACACACACACACATATATATGTAAAATATGTAAATATATACATACGTATATGCACACACACACACAGGAGCTCTGGTAGCATAGTGCGTAAGGCACTTGACTGCTAACCAGAAGGCTGGCGGTCCAAACCCACCAGCCACTCCTTGGAAGGAAAGTTGGGCAATCTACTTCTGTAGTGATACTGCCTCGGCAACCCAAGAAGGGGTCGCTATGAGTTGGTCCGACCTGACGGCACATAACAACAACAACAACATATATATATATATACACATACATAAAATCATGTGTTGCTTGGGCCACATGATTCCACAGATAGAATAACTCTTGACATGTCAGAGGCTGATATATCTATCTATCTATCTATCTATCTATCTATCTATACACACACACACACACACACACACACACATATATACACTCCTATATATGGGAGCTCTGGTAGCATAGTGGCTAAGACACTTGCCTGCTAACCAGACGGCTGGCGGTTCAAACCCACCAGCCACTCCTCGGAA
>NW_006922044.1:1107347-1108700 GCF_000298275.1 Orycteropus afer afer | reverse complement strand
CCACTCCTCAGAAGGAAGGTTGGGCAATTCTACTTCCGTAGTGATACTGCCTCGGAAACGGCAAATAACAACAACAACAACAAAAAGCAGTATTGGGTGTGCCAAGATGTCAAGATATTCCTTCTAAAGTAAAGAATAAGTAATTATACATAGTCCCTCATACAACTAAAAGGGAGGCACAGTTTTAGTGGGACTATTTAGGTTTTGGGGGGAACATATCCCCATTTGGATGTGATACCAGCCTATTTATCAAGTAACTGAAAAAACTGCTTTTTCTTTTTTTGAGTGGGGCTAAGAAAAAAGGAAAGTTCTGCACAGGTTCAGGCTCAGGCTGCCACAGAAGCCACTCTGCCACTTAGGCCACCAGATTCCACATATAGAATGGCTCTTGAAGTATCAGAGGCTGATATAGATGTTGTTTAGAGTCTTTGGCAGGCCACTACTGGTAAATCATAGTGCCAACTCTTAGGATTTTGGAGCAAAGCCTATCATCCTTTGCAGATATGAACTTTACTTTTGAGAAACAGCTTTTGTATTGTTACTGGGCCTTAGTAGATACTGAACCCTTAACGATGGGCCACCAAATCACCATTCAGCCCGAGCTTTCTATCTTGAGCTGAGTACTGTCTGACACACTGTAATAAAGTAGATGAGCACAGAAGTACTCCACTATGGGGAAAAAGTATGTGGCTAGACCTCTCTGAATGAGCCAAATACAGATATTTGTGTCTCATGTGAATGCTCAACAAAAGTTGACCTCAGCAGAGGAGGATTTTAACAATCAAGCAGATAGGATGACACATTCTGTGGATATCAGTTAGATACTTTCTCAGCCATTCCTGTCATTGCCCAGTGGGCTCCTGAACAAAATGTCCATGATGGCAGAGATGGAGATTGTTCATGGGCTTAGCAACACAGTCATTGCTGAGTGCCCAATCTGCCAGCAGCAGAGACCAACAGTGAGTCTCTGATATGGCACCATTCCTAGAAACAATCAGACAGCATCCTGGTTGCAGACTGACTACAGTGGACCATTTCCATCATGAAAAAAACAGTGTTTTGTTCTCAATGGAGTAGACATTTACTCTGGATGCAAATTTGTCTTTCCTGCATACAATGCTTCTGTCAAAACTACCATCTGTGAACTTACAGAATGCCTTATTCACCATTAGATTATCCTAGCATTGCCTCAGATCAAGGAACTCACTTCACTTTAAATGAAATGTGATAATGAGCTCAATAAAGTATGCATTATCATTATTTCCATGATACAAATTTACAACCGAGACAGAGAAGAGGGTGAGCAATTTGTTCCAGGTTACCCAGAAAACACACTTTAAAGCCAGGGTTTGA
>NW_006922044.1:1102214-1107077 GCF_000298275.1 Orycteropus afer afer | reverse complement strand
TCTGTTCTATTTCAACTAAATACAAATGACATAATATATTTTGCTCTTGTGGAATTTTTCACCTAAGAATCTCAAAGCACTCTATAAATAGTATCTTATTAATGATTTCATCATCTCTCTATAGCACAATCTATCTATAAAGTAGATGGCAAATAACTGAAGCTTAGTAACATATCTAATGTCACAGACCCAACCCATTACAAATAATAGAGAAACAAATGCAGGTTAATTTATTTTCATCTTTTTTCACCACAGAAGAGACTTTCTAAACTATAGTCCTTCAGACAGAGTTGCACCCTCATTTTTATAGGTGATAAAATGGAACTTTAGATCTTTTGTGGACTGCCAGAGGAACTAACAGATCTATCCTGGAAGAAGTGCAGCTGGAATGCTCCTTAGAAGCAAGAATGGCCAGACTTTGTCTCACCTACTTTGATCATGTTGTCAGAAGGGACCATTTCCTGGAGAAAGATATTATGCTTGGTAAAATGGAGGGTCAGTGGAAAAGGGGAAAGCCCTCAACAAGATGGATTGACACAATGACTGGAACGATGGACTCAGGTGTAGCAAAAATCATGGGGCTGGCACAAGACCGGGCAGTGTTTCATTCTGCTGTGCATACGGTCACTATGAGTTGGAAATGACTTGACAGCACCTAACAATCACAATATTCTATTGTGTGTACATAGTACATTTTGTTTATCCATTCATCTGTTGATGGAATTTAAGTTGTTTTTTATTTTAGCTACTATGAATGGTGTAATGAGTATTGGTATATAAGTTTCTGTTTGCATTACTATTTTCAGTTCTTTTATGCATATACTTAGGGGAGCACAGACTTCTTGTTGCTTGGTCATATGTTTAATTATTTGAGGAACCATGAAACTATTTTTCTTAGGAACAACAAAAAAAAAAGTGACATGTAGTAGGTACTAATAGCATTGCCATTCTGCAGATAAAGAAATTGTGACCCAAACAAGTTAAGCAGTTCCTGGAATTCCAAGCATGCTATCTTTCCTACTACTGTTTATTTAATTCCCATACTGCATGACCTCAGGTCCCAGCTATTAATTGATTGGGATAACTTTGCAGGTAGATATGGTAACCACTACAGCCATATGCAAACACCTACATATACACAAACACACCACTATTATTATCTTTATCTGTATCTTTGAATGGGTTCCCTGGAAAGAGACATTAAGACCAAGTAGTACATGCAGGTTTTTTCAGAATAGGTCTCAAGTGATATTCTTAAAAGGAAGTGAGGAAGGAAGGCTGAACAGGGGGAATAAAGTTTACTTGAAATGCAGCTGAAGAAGGCATGTCAGCAGATCCAGTGAGGAGCTTTGTTGTGGAGACATGGCCCTTCAGAATTTTCCCGATTGAAGTAAATATATCAGGTCTTTGTATTCACATATCAGCCTGAAGTGGGAATAACTTTGGGCATGTCAGTCAGCTGCAGCAGAGGACAATTCCCAGTGAAGAAAACAGTTGTGAGCCATTAGTAACTGATATTCCAACAAAAAACGTGGATGTGCATGGGCCTTGAAGGGAAGAGGGTTGAGTAAAGCACCACAGTATCCATTACAATCAATAACATTCATTAGGCATATGCTTTATGCACTAAGAATTTACTAGTGTCATTTAATCCAATCCTTATAACAGCTTCGAGAAATTAGTGCAATTATTGTCTTCATTTTACATTTCGTGAAGTTACAAACTTTTGCCCAAAACAACACAAGTATTACTTTTGCAATAAACCATTATATACTGTTCCCATATATCCAAATACTTATTCCCTAGATGAGTAACATTTGTTAGACATCATAGTTTCTCTCATATCCTCATCTCAAAATTGGATCAGATTAAATTGAATTGCAATAACAAATGTAGAGACTAGTATACCGTCTGGCATATGAAAGGTGTTCGAATGGTAACTCACTCTCACATCTGTCTACTTCACACAAATTGGTTTTGTTTGGCCTCTTTAAGACATAGCACTTCTTATCAGAAAGGTATAAAATAAAAATCTTCAAAACAATTTAAATCAAACAATGCCACTTTACTACATGAGTGACTTAATCTATAACTTCATGTTGCCTGAAGCTACCAGATCACCTCTGTTATTTGAGATATTCAGGAAGATGACCCAAGAGCATGGGTCAGCCATCTCTTCCCTCTTACCTTCCCTGAACAGTATAAAACTGACATTATCTTAGCTCATCTGGGCAGTGAATCTACACTAGATTATTTAGTCACGTCCTACTCTGCATAAACGGTTTTATTATCACCCCAAGAAAAGAGATTTTGAGGTCGTGATCAAGAGATTCTGAAGTTCATTGTAAAAAGGGATCCAGCATTTCCTAAATAGAAATGGAGGATGCAGAAAGACCTACAGTCTAATTAGAAAACCTTATTTTTAGGATTTTATACGGTACTCAGTCCACAGTAAAATAAATAACGAGACAAAATAGCAAGAAATTATAGTTCTTTTCTAGGATGCAAGATGGTGTCTTATTGATTGCTGTATTTCTCATGTTATCTATAAAAATGCCTGGCACTTAGCTAGTACTCAATAGAAAATGGTTGTAAATGATAACGGTAATTAGACTAGTAAACTGGTATTATTTTTCTGTATCAAAAGCCCAGCTACTTTTTTGGTATCTAGGGTCACCATGGAATGCCACTAACCTCCCTGTGCCTCATTTTCTCCCATCCTCCATAATAATCCTACTTGCTTTTATTTTCTACCTACTTTCACAGTTTCAGAGTGCTGTAAAGTACAAGGTTTATTATCCAATTACATTTTTATGCAATTGTAACCAAAAACTTGTGCAATCAGTTTCTTTCAGAGAGGCACATTCTCTTTTTGAATCTGATTGATTTTGCAGTGAATGGCTGAGGTCTCAGCATAAATCCAGGGGAGGTGGTTGTTAGTGGGCAGGCTGATTTCCATAGTCATTTTCCATGAAAATGGAATACAGAGATGCAAGTTTAAAATAAATCCACAAATGGAAAAGGGACACCTAAACTAAATACAGACATAAATATTACGTGGATTTTACAGTCACTTTCTCATTCAGGATTTGAAGTACTAAATAAAATGAAAGGAAATATACCCGAGATAATTCCAATCAGAAAGTAAATGAAAATATTAGAAATCTCAATATCTCCCATCTCAACAGAGGGCAAGAACACACAAATCGAAGTTTAAGGAAACACTGAGTATAGAAAATAAATTTTGGGAGCTGTTAAAAGTGAATATTAATAGGTCTAACACAAAAGAATTGTGAAATCTGTTCTTAATAGTAGAGTGAAAACAAAATAGAATTAGCAATAGCCATCATTTTTGAGCTTCACAGAAAATAACACAATTCAAGTCAAATGAAGTTCAAATGTAATCTGGAAAAGTTTAAGAGACTGATGAGTTGTTTGAAATGGGTTTGTTCTGGGTTTATATTCATAGTTACTTTTATACTCACGATGGTCCATCCTTAAGCTAATTTTTGACCAGGGTCTAGAATGTGGTGGTCAGCCACCTTGAGGAACATACCTTTTTTTGTTAGGGCATGGTGTCAGCCTCATTTAAATTATCACTGAAAGAAGACACAGGTTTTTCCAAAGGGAAATCAACATTTATTTTCAGCACTAGGATAATAGAGTTGTGTTGTTGTTGTTAAGTGCCATCGAGTCATCTCCGACTCATAGCAACTCTATGCACAGCAGAACGAAACACCACCCAGTCCTGAGCCAGCTCCATGATTCTTGCTACACTTGAGCCCATTGCCGCCTCCATTGTGTCAATCAACCTTACTGAGGGCTTTTCCCCCTTTTGTCGACCCTCCACCTTACCAAGCATGACATCCTTCTCCAGGGAATGGTCCCTTAAGACAACATGACCAAAGTAGATGAGACGAAGTCTGTCCATTCTCACCTCCAAGAAGCATTCTGGCTGCACTTCCTCCAGGACAGATCTGTAAGTTCTTTTAGCAGTTCATGGTACTTTCAGCATTCTTCACCAATACCACAGCTCAAAAGCATAAACTTTTCTCTGGTCTTCTTTATTCATTGTCCAGCTCTCACATGCATATGAGGCAATTGAAAATACCATGGATTGTGTCAGGCACACCTTCGTCCTCAAGGAGACATCTTTGCTCCTCAGCACTCAAAATAGGTCCTTTGCAGCTGATTTACCCAGCGCTATACATCGCCTGATGTTCTGACTGCTGCTTCCATTGGAATCGATTGTAGAATCAAGCAATGTGAAATCTCTGACAATTTCAATTTTCTCTCCATTTATCATAATGCTGCTTATAGGTCCAGTTGTGAGAATTTTTGTTTTCTTTATATTGAGATGTAATCCATACTGCAGACTGCATTCTTCAATCTTCATCAGTAAGTACTTCAAATCATCCTCAGTTTCAGCAAGCAAAGTTGTGTGGTCAGTGGATCGCAGGCTGTTAATAATTCTTCCTCCAATCCTGATGCCATGTTCTTCTTCATATAGTCCAGCTACTCAGATTATTTGCTTAGCATACAGAGTGAAAAAGTATGGTAGAAGGATACAACCCTAACGCACTCCTTTCTTGATTTTAAACCATGCAGTGTTACCTTTTTCTATTTGAATGACAGCCTCCTGGTCTATGTACAGATTCCTCACGAGTACAATTAAGTGTTCTGGAATTCCCATTCTTCTCAATGTTATCCACAATTTGTTATGATCCACACAATCAAATGTTTTTGCATAGTCAATAAAACACAAGTAAACATCTTTCTGGTATTCTTTGTTTAAGCCAAGATCCATCTGACATCAGCAATGATATCCCTCATTCCATGTCCTCTTCTGAATCCAGCCTGCAC
>NW_006922044.1:1092841-1101271 GCF_000298275.1 Orycteropus afer afer | reverse complement strand
GCTCCTGGCCTGGTTTTGGCTGAAGATATTGAGCTTTTCCATTGCCTCTTGCCACAGATGTAGTCAATCTGATACCTGTGTACTGTGTCTGGTGAAGTCCACATGTATATCTGCCATTTGTGTTGTTGAAAAATGTATTTGCAATGAATAAATTGCTGGTCTTGCAAAATTATGTCATATAATCTTCAGCACTATTTCTGTCACCAAGCCCAAGTTTTCTATTTGTGATTCTTCTTTGTTTCCAAACTTTTGCATTCTAATCACCAGTGATAAGCAACCCATCTTTATTGCATGTTCAGTCAATTTCAGACTGTAGAAGTTGATAAAAGTCTTTAATTTCTTCATCTTTTGCTTTGGTGGTTGGTGCATAAATTTGAATAATAGTCATAGTAACAGGTCTTCCTTGTTGGCATATGGATATTATCCTATCACTGACAGCATTGTACTTCAGGACAGATCTTGAAACATCATTTGTGATGATGAATCCCACATCATTCTTGTTCAATTTGTCATTCCCAGCAGAGTAGATTCATATGGTTGTCTGATTCAAAATGGCCAAAACGGTCCATTTTCAGCTCACTAATGCCTAGGATATCAATATTAATGCATTCCATTTCATTTTTGACAACTTCCAATTTTCCTAGATTCATATTTCATACACTCCATGTTCCAATTACTTATTAATGGATGTTTGCAGCTGTTTTCTCCTCATTTTGAGTTGTGCCATGTCAGCACATGGAGGTCCTGAAAGACTTTCTTTATTCATATCATTAAGGTTGGTTCTATTTTAATAAGGCAGGTCTTTCCCAGTCCTATTTTGAGTGCCTTCCAACCCAAGGGGCTAGTGTTCCTGCACTGTGTTGGACAATATTTCCAAGCTATTCATAAAGTTGCCCAGTAATGTATAAGACAGTGTTTTTCTGCTATTCATAAGGTTTTCCCTGGTCAATTCTTTGCGAAGTAGGTGGCCTCCTCCTTTTTCTTAGTCTGTCTTAGTCTGTAAGCTGCATTGAAACCTGTGTACCATGTACAACTCTGCTGGCATCTGAAACACCAGCGGGACAGCCTCAAGCCTCAAAACAATGTACAGGCTTCACAGGATGACAAACTGACAGACAAGTTTGTCTCCCTTAGCTGTCAGAAACCTCTGCACCCTTCCCTTACCTAATTCCTACCTGAAACCTGCCACTCTGTGATCCCAGGCCTCTCCTAGTGCCTCCTTTTCCTGGCTCTAGGGGGCTTGGTGCCTAGCCTTGCCTCCTGCCCCTTTTAATGGATATCCTGCTGCTCCTGAGGTCCCCAAGTCCACTCCTTGTCCCTCCCTTTCCTGGCTTTATGAGGCTTGGGGCCTAGCCTTGCCTCTTGCCCCTTTTTACCTGGATATCCTTCTGCTCCTGAGGTCTTTGAAGCTGCTCCTGACTCCTCCCTTTCCTGGCTCTAGAGTTGTAGTATATAGAATATATATAGAATAGAAATGTAGTAAGTAAAAACAATAAATGTCCACTAAGTGAGTATGATCCCAAGTTTTACATATCCATATTTTGCAAATTTTAATGATTTGTCCCACCAAGAACACACACACACACACACACACACACACATATATACACGCACATATACACTTAAGTGTCCCCTTCTATTCTAGTCACTCTGATGTCACAATGGTTATGCTGCTAACAGAAATTTTAGCAGTTTGATCCCACCAGCTTTTCCACAGGAGTAAGATATGACAATCTACCACCACAAAGATTGTTGTTGTTATGTGCCATCGAGTCAGACCCAACTCATAGCCACCCCTCCTTGGGTTTCCAAGGCGGTGTCACTATGGAAGTAGATTGCCCAACCTTCCTTCCAAGGAGTGGTTAGTGGGTTTGAACCATTAGCCTTCTGCTTAGCAGTCAAGTGCCTTAGGCACTATGCTACCAGAACCTTGGAAATCCTATGGAACAGTCCTACTCTGCCTTATAGTGTCACTATGAGTCAGAATTGACTCAAGGGCACACAAAAACTACTGTTATATTGTATTAAGTTCTATGGAGTAAAACCTGTGAAAATCAGAACCTGTGTAAGGCTGAAACTTGTCAGAGAAATGTACAAGGGAATTTTAAATTGAAGTACCTGGTAAAATATGAAATGGCTGGCCTGAGGTCTAGGTTTAACTCTTGTTTGTTAGTTATGCTTTCACCTTAGAAACAACCTATTCTGTATAAATTTGATCATTAGGTAAGGAAATGTTTTTTCCTCAGTGATAAAGTTAAGGAGGTAGAAACAATGTCTCAAAGAGGAGATCTTGGTCCAACCCTTACCTACTCTCCATGCAAATCTCCACAGGAAAAGTTGTGTTTGAGTAGTTTGTTTCTAAGGACAGAATGTCTGGTAATTAGGATGCAAATGCCCAGTGACTCCCCCTGTTCCCTGTTCCCTTTCCATTAGTAACTAGTCTAAGAAAGAAGCATAATGCATTGTAAGGAAGTTCTACCATATGTGCCCACCCTTCCCCTTTCACTTCAAGAAATCCCACCTTATCCTCATTTCATGAAGTCCTGTCTTATTAGTCCTGTTTCAGGAAATTCCACCATATGATGATCTAAGTTTGTGGCTACCAATCAAGTAGTGTACTTCCCCTATAAAAATATCTCAGCACCTTCACCATTTTGAAAGGCTGATTTCTCTCTTTGGAATTAAGTTTCTTCCCACCTCGAGCTGTATCTTTCCTTTCAACAGATCTCTTGATTTTATTTTAAACAGAGTGTAAGGTGTCACTCTATGACAATAAGGAAACTCAAATATTTTCCACAAATAGTGACAGAGGTGTGGTAGAACGGCACTCTTGTCAAAGGTAGACAACTTGCTGGCCTAGATAAGCAAGTCTCTTTGAGTTCCAGATCTCACAGATACTATATAATAGTAAGTAATGTATTAGCATATACTTATTCATTTTTATCTAGTGTAAAAAATAGTAGAATAACAATTACTTGGTGGTAATCTTTAAGTAAACGCATTTGTTTAGGTTTTAACATGAAATTTCAGCTTTGGTGACAATAGTATGAATGAAGGTAACTTTGTCAATCTGATGAGTGCATAAGACTTTGCCAATGTGACTGCAAACAATTATATTTATTGTTCTGGGCCTGTGAAGTAAATGCCATAATAACTAGTAAATCCATGATTTTATTTTTGAGTTTTGTGAAAGAAAAACAGGAAAGACTGAGGCAACTGTATAACTCACTTCTCAACAGAAAATACAATCATGTACATCAATATCTTCCTTAGTGCTATTTCAATATGTGGGATTTTCATTTTTACATTTTTCCCCAAAAAGACTGCACTTAATTGAAACCAAGAGAGTGCCTTTTGATAAAACTGAGAAACAGGAAAAAGAGGCAGTTTTAGCCATAAGGAGAGTGGGAAAATACTGCATGAACACTTTTCACTGCAAAGTTTAAAAGTAGATGAGCATTAGTCAGGTTAAGAGTGTCTTGATTATGTAGAGTGGTTGTTTATAACAGGTATTATAGATCTAATTCTTGGCATTTACGGTGTTAGGGAAATATTAATATAACTAAGAAGATTCAAGGAATGAGTGTATCTCCCAAAATGTTTATGTGTTTTATACAATGCTATATTTTTAATCAAGTGTACAGAGTGAGTAAAAACAACTAGTTTGCTTCTGTGGGAAGAGTAATATGGAGAAAAAGTAAATGAATAAAAACAGAAAAAAAAAATTGAAAACCAAAAAAATCTGATAAAATCTTCCACTGTTACTAGTGAACTTTGGTCTAGTTGCAACCTCTGAATTTCCCTATCTGTAGAATACATAGATAAATTGAGCTTAAACCCCAATCCTTGTTAACTGTTTGATTTTGATCAAGTTATATAACATCGCTGAGTTCAGTTTTTTGTGCGTTTTTGTTTTTTTCAATTGTGGTAAGTAAATATATACATAAGAAAACATTTATCATTTCTATATTCTTCACATATTCAATTTAGTTTTTGTATCTATACACTACGGATAGGATTTCCCACTCCTCAGAATTTTGATGATCATTAAATTAACTCCTATTTTTAAAAAAGCACTTGTAAATATTAAAGCATTATATGAAAATAAGCACTTTTTACTAAAGGATGTAATCTGCCCTTGAAAAATAATTAGCAAGTTAATTAATCCTTAAAGTGGCTGGCAGTTCTGAAATGTTAAAAAAATCACTAGCATTTAACATATAAAAAACAGTTTAAGTTCTGTACCTAAAGTAAGTTGTAATGTAAAGGTTTTAAGTATACATTTGATCATATCACAGCTGTATTAGTCATGTATTGGAGTGTAGGAAATTACTGTAAAGTATACCAGCTTAAAACAATACACATCTCAGTTCCTATTGTTCAAGAATCTACGAGCAGCTTAACTGAGTATATCTGGTTCCAGGTGTCTCATGAATTTGCATTCAAGTTGTCATTTAGGACAATGTCATCTCTAGTCTTGAGCAGAGTTAAGGATTTGCATCCAAGCTCCTTCAAGTGGCTATTGGTGAGTTTCAGATGCTCAACTAGCAGTCTTATCTATAGGTCCTCACAGCATGACAGCTGGCTTCCCAGAGTAAGACAGACAGACAGACAGAAAGCAAAACAGAAACTTTAGTATCTTTTATAACCTAAAAGGGGCATACTGGTACTTTTCCCATATTCTATCAGTTACACAGCTCTGTTCAGGTATTCTGGGGGGAATTTCAAGAGCATGTGAATAGGAATACAAAGAAACAGGATCCATTGAGGGCTATATTTGAAGCTATATATTTAAAGTCTATATATTTAAAGTCTTTCATTGGCTGTCTATTATTTCCAGCATAAAATTATTTACTATGATAGATGAGGGCTTTTATTATGCTAACTCTTCCTACTTTCCTAAAATTATCTTATTTTGTCCATAATCTCAAACATTTCCTTCTCACCACTACAGTTGTGCTATTTCCTTTGGAGCACAAAGAATTTGAAATTTCTTATAATAATAATGATATAATGAAGAAATGATTATATTTTATAGCTATGATTTATCAATAACTTTCTATGTTCTTTTATAAAATCCACTACCATCAAATTGACTCTGACTCATATAGGACAGAGTAGAACTACCTCATAGGGTTTCCGCTGTAAATCTTTACACAAACAGACTGCCTCCTCTTTCTTCCATGGAGTGGCTGGTGGATTTGAACTGCTGACCTTCTGATTAGCATCTAAGCACTTAACCATTGTGCCACCCAAGCTCCTTTCCTATGATATAAAAACTCTAAACTAAACTCACTGCCGTGGTGTCAGATCCAACTCATAGAGACCCTTCCTTGCAATTCTGAGGTGGTATTACTGTGAAAATAGATTGATCCATCTTCCTTCTGAGGAGTGGCTGGTAGAATTGAGCTGCCAGCCTTCAGTTTTGCAGTCAAATGCCTTAGACACTATGCCACCAGAGCTCCCTCCTATGATATAGGTACTGTTATTTTCCAGACAATCAAGTTACATGCTGTGAGAAAGAATTATATGTCTGAACATACAAGAACAGCATGTCTGGTGATACAATCCTTGCATGCTTCACAGGAACCTGGAACTGTGATTGACCCTTTGGCAAAACCTGGGAATGTGGCCTTCAAATGTCTTTTATGTTAGTGACTGATGACATTATGTGAGGTTCTCAGGGTGGAAGGGGACATGATCTACTAGCTTGTCAGGGTTACGCTGTGGGATGTATCATTGTACATCTGGTACCTATGCTGGTTTCAGAGTTTCAGTTATAGTGGCTGTTTAAGTAATGGGAATGTGCCTATGTGACCAGTACATCATGAAAGTCTCACACCCTGAGACTCCAAGGGACTTCCCCTAGGCAAGAGATCTCACACGTGTCCCTGTAGTTTGCTGCTAGGAAGAGAGTAGTACATCCTGTGAGATTCTGGGGAGGAAAGGACTCAGCCTCTTTTCCCTGACCTCTCTGGACATTACCTAATGATTTTTTTTCCCCTGTTGCTGTTACTTTCTTTCCATTGTTGTAAAACATTTTAGCCATGAATATAATCTGCTATTGATGCCTGTGAGTCCTTCTGGTGAATCACTGACCTTGGGGGTAGTCATGGGATCCCAAAAATAATATTTAATCCTCCCAGTATTCCTAGGATACATGCACTACATTTTTTTCCCAGAGAATCAGGTTACCTCCCAAAGTCTCAGAAACAGTGAGAGGCAAATTTGTATTCATACTGAAGTAGTGTGTCTCTACAATCAGAGCTCTTTTCTGTGCTAAGATCAACCCTCATACTCATCTTTGCTTAGTAAACTCCTTGTATTCCATGATTACTGTAGGTGTTATTGTCTCTGGGAACGCTATTTCACACCAACCCCTGAGATAGCAGCCTCCCATAGTACCTTTTGTTTACCCTTTCAGAGCACTTATACATTATGTACTAATTTCATGTTTACTTTAATTGCACATACATTAGAATCCTCATATCATCATTTATTGGCTAGCACAGTGTATAACACATAGGATACTCCTAACAGATATTGGTTGAACAGACAGACAGCTGGCTGGCTGGGTAAATGGTTGTGTGGATGGGTGCTTTCCCAATTGACATTTGATTAGATTTTAAAAGGACTGTCTACATTAATAGTATTTTTATAAGCTGTAAATCTTTATGGAAGTAAATTGCTTTATTTTCTTCTCATGAGGAAGGGAAGAATACCAATTTGCTTCTCGCTATTTCTGAGACTTTGGGAGGTAACCTGATTCTCTGGAAATAATAGTGCATGTATCCTAGGAATACTGGGAGGGTTAAATATTATTTTTGGGATCCCATGACTACCCCCAAGGTCAGTGATTTACCAGAATGACTCACATGCATCAACGGCAGATTATATTCATGGCTAAAATGTTTTACAACAATGGAAAGAAAGTGAAAGCAGCAGGGGGAAAAAAATCATTAGGTAATGTCCAGAGAGGTCAGGGGAAAGAGGCTGGTTCCTTTCCTCACCAGAATCTCACAGGATGCCCTTTCTACCTTGTAGCAAACTACAGGGACACATGTGAGATGTCTACCTAGGGAAGCCCTGTGGAAGTTCAGAGTGTGAGACCTTCATGGTGTACTGGTCACATAGACACATTCTCATTACTTAAATAGTTACTATAACTGAAACTCAGATCAAAAAGAACTGGCTGATGGTCAACCATTTCAGGATGTAACATATGACCAAGAGCTAATGGTACTGAAGGAAGAAATCCAAATGACACTAAAGGAACTAACAACAAACAAGTGTCCAGGAATTAATGGAATACCCATTGAGATGTTTCCATAAACAGATGCAGTGCTGCCGGTGCCTACTTATTTATGCCAAGAAATTTGGAAGACAGCTACCTGGCCAACTGGCTGACAGATATCTATATTTGTGCCCATTCCAAAGAAGGATGACCCAACAGGATGTGGTAATTACCAAGCCATATCATTAACACAACATGCAAGGAAAATTTTGATGAAGATAATTCAAAAATGGTTGCAGCAGTACATCAACAGGAAACTGCTAGAAATTCAAGTTGGACTCAGAAGAGTGCATGGAAAAGGGATATCATTGCCAATGTCAGAGCACTTTCAGAGCACTTATACAATTATGTACTAATTTCGTGTTTACTTTAATTGCACGTACATTTGCTGAAAGCAAACAATAACCAGAAAGACGTCTCCTCAGTCTTTTCTCCATTTGTCATGATTCTACTTATAGGACCAGTTGTGAGGATTTTTGTTTTCTTTATATTGAGATGAAAAGGAATTCGACTGTGCATATCAAAACAAATTATGGGTAACATTGCAAAGAATAGGGAATCCAGTAAGTTCAGTTGTGCTCATAGCAAACTTATACATAATCCAAGAGGTAATTATTCGAACAGCATAAGGGGATACTTCAAGGTTTAAACTCAGGCAGGGTGTGCAATAAGGTGTATCTTTTCACCATAATTATTTGATCTGTATGTTGAGCAACTAATCCAAGAAGAGGGACTACATGAAGAATAGACATTAGGATTGGAGGAAGACTCATTAACAACCTGTGATATGCAAACAACATAACCTTGTAACCTTGCTCACTGAAAGTGAAGAAGACTTGAAACACTTAATGATGAAGATCAAAGGCAACTGCCTTCATTATGGATTACACCTCAATATAAAGGAAACAAAATGCTCACAACT
This sequence comes from Orycteropus afer afer, assembly GCF_000298275.1. Taxonomy (NCBI): domain Eukaryota; kingdom Metazoa; phylum Chordata; class Mammalia; order Tubulidentata; family Orycteropodidae; genus Orycteropus; species Orycteropus afer. Next base: position 1,093,055 of record NW_006922044.1, on the reverse strand, counting down.
GGATCAATAAACAACATCATGATAAACAGAGAAAATATTAGCATTTTCAAGGATTTCATTTTACTTGAATCCACAATCAATGTATATGGAAGCAGCAAAGTCTCAAATAACATAATGCATTGAGAAAATCTGCTGCAAAAGACCTCTTTAAAGTGTCAAAGAGCATGTCACTTTGATGACTCATGTGTGCCTGACCCTAGCTATGTATATTTTT
>NW_006922044.1:1083534-1087864 GCF_000298275.1 Orycteropus afer afer | reverse complement strand
CTAGTTGGGGTTTAGTCCAATTCTGCGTCCTTTCCTTCAAGGCTCAGGGGTCCAAGATTATCTTCTGTTTCTGTGTTAATTGGTTTCCCTTTTCTTTGTTGAAGAGGGTCTGTGCAATCCTTCTGCCTAGTCTGCCATCTTGCCCTGCCTCTCCCCAGCTATGTATTTTAAATAACAAGGAGTGGCTGGTGGGTTTGAACTGCCAGCCTTCTGGTTAGCAGTCAAATGCCTTAGGTGCTGTGCCACCAGTGCTCCCATCATATATGTTTGAGAGCTTGTTGTTGTTGTTGTTGTTGTTGTTATGTGCCGTCGAGTAGGACCCGACTCATAACGACCCCTTCTTGAATTTCCGAGGCGGTATCACTGTGAAAGTAGCTTGCCCAAGCTTCCTAGACAATGAATAAAGAAGTCACCAGATGAATTGATGCATTTGAGTTGTGATATTTATGAAGAGTATTGTACGTACCATGGATGTCTAGAAGAATAAGCAAATCTGGCTTTGAGGAAGTACAGCCAGAATGTTTCTTAGAAGTGAAAATGTCTAGACTTTGTCTTTTCTACTTTGGTCATGTTGTCGGAATGGACCAGCCCCTGGAGAAAGGTATCATGCTGTGTAAATAGAAGGTCATCAAAGAAGGAGAAGACACTCAATGAGGTGGATTGACACATTGGCTGCAACAATTGCCTAAAGTATGGCAAGGATTGTAAGCATGCTGAAGAACCAGGCAGTGTTTCATTCTATTGTACATAGGGTACATGAATCAAACTGATTCTGGTCACCTAGAAACAACAACCAGATGTCTCAGGAATTCTTTATAAGCGTTTGGTATCAGGATCTCATTTACCAGAAACAACTTGTTAAAACAAAAGCCCTTTAACGTATCTCGGAAATTGTAGGCAATACTAGCTTCAGGACCCTTTCAAAACAATTCCTTTTATTATATCCTTATCAAAAAGAAATATTTCTGAGGTTCTGGCAAGATGGAGGTATAGGCAGACAAGCTACACAGACCCTCTGCAACAAAGAAATGAGAAACCAATTGATACCAATACAGAAGATGATCCTGGAACCCTGAGCTTTGAAGGGAAAGATAAAGAAGTGGATTAAATACCAACTCGTAGAAGAACCTGAATGAGGCAGTGAGGAAGAGGACAAATTGAGCTACAGACTGATGGCTATCCTGAGGGCAGAGCCATTTTGAATATTTCTGGATGGCAATCTAAGAATCAGCTCTGCTCACCAAGGCTTCAAGGACAAGGACTGTATTGGTGCCTGACTACCAGAAGGGAGAATAGCAAGTAAGGGAAGAGGCAGAGTAGTGGACTGCCAGAGGCTGCTGTCCTGAAGACACAACTATTTTGGATGTTTACAAGAAGCTGGCACAACAGTCCTAAATGTGTGTGGGTGACAGTCTTGCTTGGACTGTGACCTGAGAGTGGGCTGTAGCTGCTGAGGACAGCATGGACAACCAACTGAAGACTGATAACTGGAGAGATACCATATTCCCCTAGTGACTCATGTGTCTCATGGCTTCTTGGTGAATAAGGGTGTGGCCATTCCCCCACTTCCATGCACCTTCTTGACCTGGGGGCGGCTCCATCTTGGTCTGTGTCTTGGCAAAATTTGGGTGCCATGCCCTGCCCCCTACAATTTTTTTTGTTTGTTTGTTTCTTTTTAGTCTTTTAATCTTCCTCCTTTCTTTTTTTTTTCTTTTTCCCATCCCTTATTCTTCTTCTTTTTTTTTTTTTTTTCTGTTTTTCATTCTTCATTTTTCCAGGATCCTTTCCTTTTTTTGGTGGGGGATCTCTTCTCATCCCTTCTTTTTCTTTTTGCAGTTTTCACTATTCTTTTGGTCTTTTCTCTCATTACTCCTTCCCTAGACACTGTTTTTTTTTTTTTTTCTCCTTTTCTCACTAACTTTCTTTTAACCTTTTAAAATATGGTTTGAAAAGTTTTCCTCTTATTTATTGCATTGTTTAAAACTACTCTTCCTGTTTGTTTATGTGTTTTAAGTTTTTGTTCTCTCTCTCTCTCTTTTTTTATTTTTTTATCTGAGTGGAAGGCAGCAACTGTTTCCACACAAACCGACCACAGAGTGAAGGCCATCACTTCCTTTTGTACCAACTGACCACAATATATGGCAGCTAATATCAGCTTAACTCACCTTCAAGTGCTTTGTATGAACAGCTAGCAGAGATCTCTGTACATATTCTCATTCTCTATCACACCACCAAGAGACTGGTGGTGAATGCCTAGGTGCTGGCAACTCATGAATAGAGAAGAATGGTACCCTGGTCACAAAGACATATCAAAATAAAACAAACAAACAAAAAAAATCCTGCATGAATCATAGCAACATACAACCAAAAATTAAACATAAATACAATAACAACATGATGTCTTGGAGATAACAGACCATCACAGTCCACACAAAGGAGCAAGATAAAGTAGTAGAAACAATAGGCCAGTATACACATCCTGAAGAAGAAGCAGCATTGGAAATCCCGTTAAGGAATTCAAAATAATTATATTTGGATACCTTCAATGAATTGAGATACAGATAAAGGGAAACACTGACAACATCCAGGGAAACACTGACAAAATTAAAGAAAACACAGAAAAATCTCTGGAACAATTTAGGAAAACAATACAAGAACAAACTGATAAATAAACAAAAAATTAGAAATGGTAAAAAACTACAAATAGAAATCCAGAATTAATACTAAGATTTCAGAAATAGATAGCACATTGAATGGACAAAGCAAAATACACATTCTTTCCCAGCACACATGGGACGTTCTCTAGGACTGACCATATGTTAGGCCACAAAGCAAGCCTCGATAAATTTAAAAGCAATGAGATACTGCAATGCATCTTCTCAGATCCTCATGCTATAAACTTAGAAATCAATACTAGGAAGATGAAAGGAAAAAAGCTAATGCATGGAACTGAATAACACCCTCCTCAAAAATGACCAGATAAGAGAAGAAATAAAGAATAAAATTTAAAAAAAATCATTGAATCAAATGAGAATGAACCCTAACATACCAAAAATCTTTGGGGCACAGCAAAAGCAGTTATCAGAGGGAAATTTAAAGCAATAGATGCACACTTCAAAAAAGAAGAGCAAGCCAGAATCAAAATCTTAACTGAATCTCTTGAACAATTAGAAAAAGAACAGAAAAAAAAATAAGCCTACAATCAGCAGAAGAAAAGAAATAATAAGGATTCATGCAGAAATAAATGAAACATGAAATAGAAACACAATAGAAAAAATCACCAAGATTAGTTCTTCGAAAAGATAAATAAGATTCACAAACTACTGGCAAACAGCAAAGGAAAAGAAAAAGAACATGCAAATAACACAAGTGCAAAATGAAAAGGATGATGTTACAGTAACACAAAAGAAATACACATAATATCAGGACACTATGAAGGACTGTACTCCAACAAATTTGAAAACCTTGAAGAAATGGACAGATTTCTAGAAACACACTACTTACATTAACTAACACAGACTGAGGTAGAAAATATGAAAAAACTCATAACAAAAGGATAAATTAAACAGATCATTAAAAAAAAAAAAAATGTCCTGGCACAGATGTTTTCACTTGAGAATTCTACCAATTATTCAGAGACGAGCTGACACCAATCCTACTCAAAATATTCCAGAACATAGAAAAGAATGGAAACATCCTGAATTCATTTTATAAAGCAAGCATAACCCTGATAGCAAAATCACACAAAGACACCACTAGAAAGGGAAACTACAGACCAATATCCTGCATGAATACAGATGAAAAATCTTCAATAAAATCCTACCCAATAGACTCCAACAGCATATCAAAAAAATAATACATCCTGATCAAGTGGGATTTATACCAGGTATGCACAGATGGTTTAATATTAGAAAAACAATCAACATAATCCATCACATAAATAAAATCATGGGGGTTAAGTTTGTGTGTCAACTTGGCTGGGCCTGGTTGAAGGGCTGGGCAGCTGGTGGTAGTTATCCCCCATGATGGGACTGGCAATCAACTCCATGGTGGGATCTACCACAAGCAGCTGAGTAGCTACTTTAGGGATGTGGTCTGTATCCCGTATATAAGAAGCAGCTTTGGGGACAATCTCTAGCTTATGACATGCTTGAACCCTGCATATAGCCATGTCACTGTTTAGCTGCCTGTCATGCTCTGCCAATCTTGGGACTTTCAATAGACTTGAATTCATGGCCCCCCATGTGGTTTGGTAACATCGGGACTGTGCCTTTTTATTTGTCAACCTTGGGTTTGTCAGTCTTAGCAGCCAGCAGCTGAGTGAAGGAAA
>NW_006922044.1:1081017-1082936 GCF_000298275.1 Orycteropus afer afer | reverse complement strand
GAAGTCCTAGCCAGGGCAAGAAGGGAAGAAAGGGAAATCAAAGCCATTCAAATTGATAAGAAAGAAATAGAACTATCTCAATTTGCACATGATATGATCCTGCATGTAGAAAACCCAGAGACTTAGCAAGAAAACTACTGGAACTTATTGAAAGATTTAGCATAGTTCCAGGATACAAGATCAACATAAAAAATCAATTGACTTCCTCTGCACCAGCAAAGTCTTTGAAAAGGAAATTAGGAAATCAATATCATTTACAATGGCTACCACAGACTTCTGAAAAACTTCTACTTTAAATTAGAAAGAGAAGTATAGAAGCACATAATTAAATAAAAATATCATAAATGCAGTATCAAGGTAATCTACCATATGGCATGAGACACAGAAAAGGAAGACCTTACCAAATTTGGAATGCCAGATAGGTTGGGGAAAGTATTCTAGAAGGAGATGATGGATTTGGTCAGTTTTAAATGATGTAAAATAGTTACTGTATGATCCTTCAATTATATCTCTAGGTACATGCCTAAGAGAATTAAAAACATATGTTCACACAAAAGCTTGTATAAGCATGTTCATAGGAACATTATGTATAATAGCCAAACCAAAACATGAAAACAAAAAAATAACAAATGACTTTCTATTGATGAATGGACAAACAAAAGATAGTATAACCATACGCTAGAATATTCTTAGGCAATATTTAATTACTAATATTTACTGCATGGTTGCACTTTGACATATGGGACCATAAGACCATATGCTCAGTGGGGCTAGTCATAGAGGACTTCATACTATACGATCCAATTTATGCAAAATGTCAAATGTCTCAATGGAACATTCACTGAGACAGAAATTAGATTAGGGAAAGAAGAGAGTGGTGAGTGACTGCTAATAGTATGGTGTTTCTTCTGGGGATCATGAAAAGTTTCTGGAATTAGATAGTGATGATGATTTCATAATTTGGGAGTATACTGAAAACCCCTAAATTGTATACTTCAAAATGATGATTTTTGTGATATATGAGTTAAAACTCAATAAAGCTGTTTTATTTTTTAAAGTCTGCATGTCTTTCAATCACAGAACTTTATGGAGACTTCAGTCAGTCTGTCTTAGTCCGGAAGGTCCTCTGAAACACTGCTGTTATTTGAAATACTAGTGACATACATTCCAGTATCATAGCAACATGCATGCCACCACACTATGGCAAACAGACATATGAGTGGTCCAGACTAAGACACACTAGGAAGAAGGACAGAGCCATCCACCTCTGAAAAAAAATGGTCACTGAAAACTATATGAATAACAGTGGAACATTGTCTAATATATTACTGGAAAACTGTGAATAGCAGTGAAACATTATCTGATACAGTGTTGTTAGTGCTGGATGATGAGCTCCTCAGGTTGGAAGGTACCCACAATAGGACTGAGGAAGAGCTGCCTCATCAAAGTAGAGTCAACCTTAATGATGTAGATGAAGCTTTCTGAACCTTTATTTGCTGGTGAGGTATGACTCAAAATGATAAGAAAGCTGAAAACATTCATGAATAATTGAACATGGAATATGCAAAGTGTAAATCTAAGAAAATTGGAAGTTGTCAAAAATAAAATGGAATGGATAAAGATTGATAATCCTAGACATTAGCAAACTGAAATGGATCTGGTATTGGCCATTTTTTTTTTCTTTTCCAAAATGGAAATAGCTTTATTATATTTTTCAGACTTTAGGAGTAATATATCACTTAAAATCAGACACTACAGAAAGTCATAAAAATATTAAAAATAAAAATTCCCACCCAGAAATCACAGGTTCAAATCTTGACTCCACCATTGACTAGCTCTATGACCTTGGGAAAATTACTTAATCACCTGTGCTTCTGTTTCCTCATGTCTAAAATGGGATATTAGAAAGTGGTTGTATT
>NW_006922044.1:1078229-1080293 GCF_000298275.1 Orycteropus afer afer | reverse complement strand
GGATGGTGTACCAGTCCAGTCACTGGGACTGATTGTTTCCATTAATTTTGGTTTCTTCTTTGCTCTGGACAAGGAGAGACCCATCTTTGCATCTAGGTGGCAGCTTGCTAGCTTTTAAGATCCCAGTCACTACTCGCCAAAGTAGAAGGTGGAACAATGTTTTGTACAGTATGTTATGGGTATTGGCCATTTTGAATCAGACAATCACATGGTCTGCTATACTGGGGATGATAAACTGAAGTGGAATGAGGTCACATGCATCATCAAAAGAAACATTTCAAGATCTGTCCTGAAGTACAATGTGGACTGTGATGGGATAATATTGATACACCTACAAAGAAGAACAGTTAATACTAGTATTATTCAAATTTATAGACTAACCATTAAAGTCGAAGAAATTGAAGATGTATAACAACTTCTGCAGTCTGAAATTGACAAAGCTTGCAATCAAGAGGTATTGATAATTAAAGGTGATTGTAAAATAATGAATTTAAGCATAGGAGTTGGGAAATAGGACTTGGTGATAGAATGATGCCAGACATCCCATGATAGAATTTTTCAAAAATAACAATTTATTCATTGCAAATACCATTTTTAACAACATAAATGGCCACTATACATGTGGATCTTGCCAGCTAGAATACACAGGAATCAAATGAACTACATCTGTGGAAAGAGATAATGAGGAAGAAAGAGTTGACTTTGGAAGAGACCATCAATTGCTCATATCTAAGTTCAGGTTGAAGCTGAAGAAAATTAAAACAAGTCCACAAGAGCCAAAATGAAACCTTGATTATACCTCATCTGACTTTAGAGACCATCTGAAGAATAGACTTGAAGCATTGTACACCAATGACTGAAGACCAGACCAGTTGAGGGATGACATCAAGAACATCATACATGAAGAAAACAAGAGATCATTAGAAAGATAAGAAAGGAAGACCAAAATAGATGTCAAAAGAGACTCCGAAACTTTCTTTCGAATGGGGAGCAGCTAAAGTGAATGGGGGGTAGAAATAATGAAATAAAAATGCTGAACAAAAGATGTAAAAGGGTGCCTTGAGAAGACAAACTAAAGTATAATAATGCGATATACAAAGACCTGGAATTAGAAAACTAACAGGGAAGAACACAGTAGACATTTCTCAAAAGAAAAAAGTCAAGCCTCAAGTTGCATTGAAAGATTCTATGGGCAAAATTTTGAACTATGCAGGAAGCATCAAAATAAGATGTAAAGAAAACACAGAGTCACTGTATAAGAAAGAATTGGTCAATGTTTAACTCTTTCAAGAGGTAGCATATGATCAAGAACCAATGGTATTGAAAAAGAAGTCCAAGCTGCATGGAAGAAATTGGTAAAAAAAAACAAGCCTCCAGGAATTGATAGAATACCTGTTGCAATGTTTCAATAAACAGATGTAGTACTGGAAGCACTTTCTCATCTATGCCAAGACATTTGGAAGACCGCTACCTGGCCAACTAACTAGAAGAGATCCATATTTGTGCCCATTTCCAGGAAAGATGATCCAAACAAGAGCAGGAACTATCGAACCGTATTACAAACATCGTACACAAGGAATATTTTGCAGAAGATAATACAAATATGCTTGCAGCAGTATATTGACAGGGAACTTCCAGAAATTCATGCCAGATTCAGAAGAGGGCACAGAAGGAGGGCTATCATTGCTGATGGCAGATAGATCTTGGCTGAAAGCAGAGAATACCAAAAAGATGTTTTCTTGTGTTTTATTAACCATGCAAAGGCATTTGACTGTGTGGATCATAGCAAATTGTGGATAACAGAGCGAAGAATGTAATTGTGCTCATGAGGATCCTATACATAAACCAAGTGGCATTTGTTCAAACAGAAGAAGGGATACTACATGGTTTAAAATCCACAAAGGGGTATGTCAGGGTTGTATTATTTCACCATACTTATTCATCTGTATACAGAGCCAATAATCGAGAAGCTGAACTATATGAAGAAGAAGGCAGCATCAGGATTGGAGAAAGACTCATTAAAAAACTGTGATATGCAGATGAAACAACCTTGATGCTAAAAGT
>NW_006922044.1:1065053-1077036 GCF_000298275.1 Orycteropus afer afer | reverse complement strand
GGTGAGTTTTTTTTTTTTTTTTTAATAATAGCAATAGCATCATAGTATAAGTATAATTTTGGGGGCTTTCTTAATGTCCTATATCCACCAGGCTGAAGCATAGTTTCTCCAAATACCTTTTGCTGAACCCAATGTTGGGATTCAATACAGGACAAGTGGTATGAGCTAAGTGAACCTGCTGTCTGCGGTACTGGATTTTTAAAATGCATATAGCAAGTCACTGAAGTGGTAAAATTAATTCTGGATTTAAGCTTTGTTACAATATTGCAGGCAGAATGCCATGGGCAATGAAGGTTTACGGGCCTATATTTTTCCCCATGAATAAAAGAGACTTCTGCTGAGAAGCAGATCTGTATTAGAATTAAGAATATAATACTTCAATCTTCTAAATCAGGAGGAGTTTCCAAAATCTCACTTAGGTTCACAATCTAAGATAGAGTTCTCTGGTACTGCCATGACTTTCTAAGTTAGATGTCTTTTTTCTGTTTGCAGAAAACACACAGTGGGCCAACAAACTTTATGGTAGTTTAGAGGTACCCTATATAGAGGCACAACAGAGTCATGAGACATGATCTAAGGAAAGTTCATTCTGCCTTTTCCCTTTCTTGTGTGATTATTGTTCTATGTCGAGTTGTAGTAAAAAGTAATACAATTTAAAGTGGGAAAAGATTTTTTTTTCCTTCAATTGGCATAAAATTTTTTTTTTCCTCAAGAAAGCTAAACTTTTGGTGGAATGAAAACTGAATTTGAATGCCATCTCCATTAAACTAGTTACTAAGTGACCTTGAGCAAGTTACTTAAGGCTATCATCTCAAATGCAAAACAGAAGAATAGTAGAAATGACTGGTATGCTGTGCTACTATAATTAAGACATGTGATAATGAATAAAAAGTTGTTATGTAAACAAAAATGTGTTCCATAAATATGAGTGTTATTTCCAAGTACACACTTTTTTTTTTTTTAATTACTAAGTAACCATATGTCTTTGTTGAGTATGCAATTTACCTCCTAAACCAAGCAGGAAAACTTGTAAAAAACTTTAGCACGAACAATTTGAAATACAAATTCTCCCTTGGAGAACTTTTAAAAAAAATGTAAGTGAGGAGCTCCGGTAGTGTAGTGCCTAAGGCACTAGTCTGCTAACCAGAAGGCTGGCTGTTCAAACCCACCAACCATTCATCAGAAAGAAGATTGGGCAAACTACTTCCATAGTGATACTGGCTTGGAAACCCAAGGAGGGGCTGCTATGAGTCGGGTTCAACTCAACGGCACATACCAACAACAACAACAATGCCATTTTTCTTTGTACATGATGTATCATTTCAAAGGGGTTGATTTGTATATGTCCAGTTCTATGTATTGTGTATTTTAGTGTTATCCAAAGGCTGGTGTATCCAGTGGTCTATTTTAGCGGCCAGAGGTAGGTGGGGTTTTGCCATAGTATCTGTTATGGGGGAATGCCTTAAACATACATCTCATTAAAGATAAACAAAATAAAAAACACAGATGATTAAATTTTAAAGCTTATATCCTCTCCAAAATGGGGCTGTACAATAGGTGTATTTCCCTAAAGATTTGTTGTTGTTGTTATGTGCCGTCGAGTCGGACCCGACTCATAGGGACCGCTCCTTGGGTTTCTGAGGCAGTATCGCTACAGAAGTAGATTGCCTCATCTTCCTTCCAAGAAGTGGCTGGTAGGTTTGAACCACCTGCTTTCTGGTTAGCAGTCAAGTGCCTTAGGCACTATGCTACCAGAGCGCCTTCCCTAAATTTATCTTTTTCCCTTAAAGATATTACCTTCCAAAATTAATTTAAAAGGGATGCTTTATCTAAATTTCATTGTAAATGGTTTGCCTCTCAGATATGAAATATGAACTGATTCTTCTGAATAGGAATTCCTGAAGACCGCTGTTTCTGGTCTTTGGATTCTTGGGTGTATCTCAACCTTCTTTGAACACCAACTTTGTGTCAGTCAGTGTATCAGGCAATAGTAGGATTTGCTTACAATTTAGGAGAACTCAGTATTTTGCTTACCAAAAAAAAATCAAGCTCAAATCTTGATGAGCCTCAGTTTCTCTATCTCTACAATATTGCTAATATTAACTTCTGTTTCTATAGGATCATTGTGTTTTGTAAACAGTTATTTCACCAAGACATTCCGAAATACTACTACTAATAATAATAACAATAATAATAATAGAAAAATGCCATGCTATGAAGATCCTAGGATGGAACACTTCAGTAGGTGAAGTTGGTTCTGTTTCCAGAATTGCTTTTGTAAAATGTTATTTTGTATAAGAGCTCTTATTTCCTTTTTTCTAGTTTTTTTTTTTGTTGTTGTTGTTGAAGATACAGATAACTATTTGAAATATTTCAAATATAAAATATATAGAAAACAAAATCCTTTTCCCGTGAATTCCACAACTCTGAGTTAATCACTGTTAACATTTTGATGTGTTTCTCTTCACTATGTCTCCCTGATTAGTCTCACTTGAGGAAAAGTACCCCTTCAGTTGCAAGATGTAGGTTATCACATCCAATCCTACGACCAGCTGCTGTTAGGAGCAGAATGATTGAAATCAGAAGGAAGTCTGAAATCTTCAGCACCCGGGACGCAGCAGGAGTCCTAAGGGCCCTGAAATCTCTTTACAGTCCACGTTTGCTGGTTAAGACGCTTGCAATGGCATTAGGGGCTCAGGATACATTTCTGGACACTGCTCACTCCTGGTGTCCTTCCACCCGAATAAGGCGGATCATTATGCATTTTTAATTAAAACAGTATTTTAAATGCCCTCTCAAGAGCGCCTTTCTTCTAAACACTGTTTAATCCCGTGAGGATCACCTGCCTACTAGTCTTTCCTAGTGAATTCGGTCTCACCTCTCAGTGAGGACGCCTGTTCAATTACTGGCAGATTAGATCTCCCCTCACCCCCCGCCCGGCCCTGGCCATCCTCAGGAGAGGGGGGAATAGATGACCAGCCCGGGCCGGTGCACAGCCCGGTGACCCGAGCACGCGGGGCAGCTGCCGGCACCCCCCCTCTCCCGCCGCCGCCTCCAGCGCGAGTGACAACGCGCGCTCCGGACTGGAGAGCGGCGGCGCCGAACGATCCCGGGTAGGGCTCGCCTCGCTGGTGACATCACTCCTGGAGCTCACTCCTCGCTCTCAGCTCGAGTCTTCGCGAATCGTCAGTCCGTTTGTCCATCTCCGCCAGTGCGCGGCTGGAGGGGGCTCATCTCTGGCCAGGGACAAAGCCGGGCGCGGGGACCGACAGGACCTGGAGGAGGCGAGAGAGCGAAGGCAGCGAGTGAAGGAGGACCCCGGCAGGCGACAGCATGAAATTCAGCCCAGCGCAGTACTTGCTGCCTCTCCTGCCGGCGCTGGTCCTTAGCACCAGGTAAGTCCGGGAGCGCGAGTGACCTGAGTGACGGGCGCTGCCTTGTGAGGTTGTAGGTCACCGCTGGCGGCCAAGGACAAACACTTCAGCTGTTTGCATCTCCCGCCTAAGTTAGAGGGTCTGTCTGTGATTTGGGCTCTGCAGTCCTTCAGGGGAGAGCAAAGCCCTCTTCTAGTTAAGCCAGTACCTTGAAGAAAGTCTTGGGACTGCTCTCACTGTAGAGACTAAGTAAGACATTTTTCCTTCTAAAGATAACGTGTTTCTCTTTAGCCCTAGTAGTAGCCAACGGAGAACATGTAGGTAACAGAACGATAAAAATAAATGAAAGAAATAGAGGAGGAGGGAATCGTCACCAGTGTCTTTATGGTGGAATTGTCTTAATAGTCACAGTGCTCCATCCCCCCAAGTGTGTTTGATTCTAAGGAGTAGAGAACCAAACAAGACAGATTGACCCTGGACAATTCAAAATGTGCAAAAGTTCTGGGACTCCCGAAATGACCTGTTTTAAAGTCTTGAGTCGGCTTAGAGGTGAGAGAATCTTGCGTTTTCTTTTGGCTGTCATGTGAGCAGGTCCGATTAAAGAGCACACGAAGCGATTAAAAGTTAGAAGACACTCTGAGAGTGCTGGTGCAGAGACCCTACTCAGAAACAATTAGGTACTGTGCTTCATCACTGGCTGCAGAGGGGACTTTAAGCCAAGCACAGAGGAGCTATTTTTAGTGGAGGTTTAAAATGCAGTGATTGAGAGGAGTTTGTGACTCCCCGCTGTTGATCAAGTCCCAAAGTTGGTGATGGGCCTGCTTTCTTCTTCCACAAGAGCAGCACAAAGGTGGACTGTTTGCTTGCCCAGGGCTGTCTTTATTCTGCATGCCCTTCAGTATCATACTGGCAGAAACTTCTTTCCCTTGGCTACTATAAAATAAAATAACCCACACAAGATGAAGTTCTTTTCAAATTTACATGAACAGAATCATCTGTCGTGTATGCATTGGGACATGAAGGAGAGAAATTATGTTATATCTAATTCTGAAATTAAGAAGGATGAGGAAAACTCACCATCACTGTAGAATGAGACAGTAGAATTCTTGACTCCATTCCTTGTCCACAAACTTCTTTCAGTCCCATGTTGCCAAACTTTACTTTCAGTGTGGGAATATTTGATGTAACCTCAATGGTGGATAAATTTAGTATCTCCTTGCACATAAAGCCCAGGTGACCTCCCCAAGTTAAAATGTAATGTGAGTTATATTCTTTATTTCCGCTAAATTCGCTTGCCACTTTGTTTCATAAAATTTGGAAAACTTTACAGAAAAACACTTGATACCTCAGTATCATGATAACTTGTTCCAATCACAGAGAACGTTTTAAGATTTGTGGTAAGCTCTAAGCAGCTCAATGCAAATTGTTTATCACAGTTATTCTTTGACACTTCTGGCCATTCACTCTGAACTCCTGTGTTGTGGATTAATAATTATGTGTGGAGTTTTCTAGAGAAAGCAGCTTTTTAAAGTTTGGGCACTTAAGTAGATCCTTGTCAACATAAGAATAAAATACAAATACTAAATTATTTAAATAATGGAAACTAGCTCAGAGTAGTTTTAAAGATGAAAATTCCTAGTGTTTCAAATATACATTTGCTTTTTAAACATACTGTAATTAAAGTGTCTCAGTCAGCTTGATAGTCTAGCTTCCCAAGTTTTAGTGTTGATTACATAAGACAAGGACAAAGAACCAACCCATTCCTTCTTATGAAAATGTTAATTTCTATGAGGATAAATCCTTTAAAATAGTCAACATATTTCTTAGAACAATAATTAGAGTGGTAACCCTTAGTTAACTTTATATTTGAAACTTCTACAATGTTCATTGTATGTGAAAATTGTGACAGGTTCTTTTTTTAACTGACTTTCAGTTGCTGAGTCATCAGAAAGAACACGCTGGTGTTGAAAAAGTGAAACCTTCCTAATGAGTGCATGTCTTGTTAATGTGATTATTCTGTGGCAATTTATTTTACTGGATGCTCAGAGTTCTTTGTGACTGTTAGCAAATTTCAAAATTAATATGGTACTCTCAATATGTCATTTTGTAAGAAGAGATTATATTTTTTTAAACAGGTTATTGTCTTTGCAATATTTGAGTTTTTGTCAGCATATGGTTAATGAGCAGACTAAAGCCTAAACAGAACAGGTTTGCAAGAACAGTTGCATTAGTAGAGGTGAGCTTATTTTCCTGCTGGGAACAACTGTGTAGCTCAGCCATGGCCACCTGTGACAGTGGTTTTGTAGCCAAATATTTCTGTGAACTCACTTTCTTAGTCAGTGGTCCTGCATGTGAAACAAATGCAATTTCATATGCATAGAATGTGTTGAATTCATTAGCAGAGGGTGCAACTGCCAGTTTTTGCTATAGCCTTTGGGTGATGTCACCTGTCTTTTATTGTCAAGTTCTTTTCATAGTGTGGGGAATATGGAGCTGAGACTCATGATGCAAAAATTTATTTGTTTTGACATCTCTTTCTCTGGATCTAACTCCTTGATAACTTGACATTATTGTTTCTAATATCTCTAAAGTTTAATTCAGTTCTAAAGGTATGTGTTATCTGAAGCAAATGCTGCAATTAGAGAGAGGAGAATCACTGTATAATAGCATTTGAGCTACAGGGATGAAAACTCTAAAACTATTCTGCCTTTTAAATATGAATGTCTAAATACTTTTCAGTTTCTGTTTGCTCCTCCTCCCCATGTTTTCTGCGGCAACTTTCGGTGCTGAAGTCCATAATCTTCACCATAATGATCAACATCAATGCTCTCCAATCAGAGTTTCTTTAGTTACCTCAAAAGAAAGCTAAATGTTCACCTTCAATAATAGCCAAGAATTGTTCTCTGTTTTACTAGGAAATCCCACAGAGTTAAAGAGAGCTATTTAATCTCCTGGAATATTATCTCTCCTGCTCAGAAAATACATTTAAACTCAGAAAATGTAAGTTAATGATATGACTAATGTAGTTAATAAGAAAGCTATTTAACTTGTGCACAAATAAATGTGGTCAAAGAAAGCAAATGTGTCGTTTTAATAGCTGTGGAATAGACTGTACTTTTTTAAATAGCCTCATTCTGGAGAAGTATTAAATTGCTATTCCAAGTCAGCCAGTAATTCACTTCAGAAAGAAGTAGTCTAGGTATTGAAAAGAATGGTAGGATGAAACATTCTTTAGAAGTTCTTGGTGAAAAGGGACCCATGGGGTGCTGGAGAAGGCTCATGCTTTAGTCACCTAAACCTCTGTTCCCTTATGCTGTGGTTCTACTCTTGATATCTTTGGCTTGTAAGTTTTAAATGACTTAATGGGAAGAGAGGCATGGCAGGGGAGGAGTGAAGGTCTACTGACTTCTGGTGGTTTTGCATCAAGCAAGAACTTCAAACAGATGTTTTCTTATAGTGCTCCCAATAGGAGTCACCTTAGAGGTCTCTCCTGGGCCCTCTTATCAGCAATCTCACCACTTGTTAAATTTGGGATCTAGTTTTAGGTACATATTTGAGATGGCCCAGGATCCTATTTACTCTATGCCTTGACCTCATCAGGATTAAGCTGATTTTTTTTTTTTTTTTTTGGACAGAAGAAAGGACAAGAACCAGAATAAACACACAAAAAGGACCTAAGATATTTACTTTCCAACAAATAAATTTTAAGTAGGAAGAAACAGTCTTAATTTAACCTCCCTGGATAGGTCTAAGGTGATTTAAGTTTGTTCTGCCCAGTCATGTACACAAAGTGAGGCTGCCACGCACATCTCTTTATATGACCTCACTTACATATCTTCATTTGTGAAAAGATTTGTACCATTTTGCATAATATGTTATAGAAATGTCTTTCCAAGCCTAAGAAGATATCAACGAGTAAATGTTTCAACTTTCCACATTTTAACTCTGCATTTTAGTTGCCTATTTCTAACAGCAGTTTTTAAAATTTCTTATTTAGGGATGGCCTTTGTGGATTAAATTTTCCCTATGACTAATGTTAGGGACAACACATATATTTATGATTTGACTGGACCATCCACCTACATCAAACTCTGTGTAATTGAAACGAAGAATTGACCATCCAATCAGGAAATCAAAATCTCTGAAAACACTGAGGGAGGAGTGGTTCTAGCAAAATGATGTTTTCTCATGTATGTTATTGAGCATGTGTATGTGTGTGTGTGTGCACTTGTCCATATGTATGTGAATTTGTTTTTGTCTGACTCCTACTTGACAATCCCTTTATCAAAGGAAAATCCATATAAATAAGCTGGCTGAACTGAGAATATTTAAAAGTCCAAAAACATTGGAAAATCCAAAACATGAGTTTGAACTTGGCTTCATTCCTTTAGAGATGTCTTTGATGTTTTCCTTATCATAAGTTAACAGTATACTTGCAATAAGCCAGTTAAAGCATGAGGTAATAAAACAGTGAGCTACTTACAAATGTATGTCCCTATAATTTAGTCATATACACAAATAATTATATGTAAGACAAAATTGGATAAATGTCAGAAAAAAAAAAAAAAGGTTTAAACAAAGTTTCAAGTGTGAATGGAGGAGAACAAATATGTTCATGCTGGAATATCAGGAGTGATTTCTATTTTCTCAGAGAAACAAGAGTAATAACATTTTGTAGTTAACTTAAATATCATGTAACACTTGTTAGTTGTGTGACATTAGGAAAATCACTTATCCTCTCTATGTAGAAACTAGGGCAACTCATAGAGCATACCTGAAAGAGCAATTGTAACAACTGAGTAAATTAACTTGTGAAAGTATTTAGCATAGTCCCTGAAAAACAGTAAATGTCTAATAGGGGTTAGCCTGTGCAGTTACTACTATATTGGTATTTTTATTTCCATCAAATTCTTGTATCTGTGATTGACTTCTGAATCCATCTATCTGGACATAGAAGAATAAATGAAAACTTTGATGTAATTCAGTTGGATGATGTCAAATTAAGAAGTACAGTCATCTTCCAAAAGAAAGAAAAGGTCAGCAGAGAATAGAGGAAGCAGAAGGTATAATGCGGGTTGTGGGGTAACTACACTAGTTCTTCTCAAAAATGTCAGTGGCAATGTGTCTGGATACACTTTGGTGAACACCAGAAAAAAATGGGATATTTAATGCAATCATATAGAATATGATGTAGCCCTGAAATATATTTTTAGCTGTTTAACTTGCATGCTTATTTAAAATGTAATTGCATTTACTCTGTATAAATTATAATATGAAAGTAATGAGCATAGGTGTCAGCGAATAAAAAGAGATAAACTTAAAGTAAATAAACATTATTTTGGACTTGTTCATTGATTTCATCATGTATTAATAATCTCTGAAATATATAAAGGGTTAGAAAAAATAACATTGAGGTTTTTTCTCCTATCTTTGTAAAAGGGACCAACCCAAAAAAACCAAACTCACTGCCATCGAGTTGATTCCGACTCACATCCACTCCTCCTTGGACTTCTGAGGCAGTATATCTACGGAAGTAGATTGCCTAGTCTTCCTTCTGGGGAGTGGCTGGTGGGCTTGAACTGTAGGTCATCTGGTTAGCAGTCAAATACCTTAGGCAGTTTGCCAAAGGATATCATGGTTGGTAAAGTAGAGGCTCAGTAAAAAACGGGAAGACCTTCAAGGAGATGGATTGACACACTGGCTGTGACAATGGATTCAAGGATGGCAGTGATTGCAAAAAAAAACACAGGACTGAGCACTGTTTTGATCTATTATACATACAGTTTCTGTGAATCAGAACTGACCTGATGGCACCTAAGAACAGTAACATCTATGGAGGACAATTTGACATAGGATTCGAACTACTATATGTGTTAATAGATGAAAGGGATCTTATACTAGTTTTGCAAACTGCTGATTTGGAGATCATTTTGTTTCACCTGGTCTGCACATGTTATATCATAAACTTTTCATGATGTATCATGAAATTCTGACCTTCATATGAAAAATAATTTTAGCCATTGTGTTAGAGTATGTGTATGTATGTTGACAATGACATCTTTCCGCTAAGTGGTTCATAGAGCAGGGTACTATGCTGCTAAGAGGAAATAAGAGGCATATATTCTGTGAAGTATGCATCAGAGAAAGATCACATGTTTACTTGAACATGTAAGATTCTTTTCTTCATGAATAAAAGGGGCAAAGGGGTATGGAGTGTAAACCACTCTACTCAGACACAGCTGAAGGTCACCCAAGTGAATCGTGTACTTGAGAATGTGCTCCTAGACACTGGGAGGCATTGTTATACCACAGGTAGTGATTTCATTGCAATTATGTCTGACTTGTTTGGTGTTGCTCTAGAGTATGTTAATCTTTTCAAGTGTAGTTTAAAGAGTCTATTATTAGGAAACATGCTGTGGATGCAAGATTGCTTTCTATTTCTAGTTTAAAGCACTTCCTCTTAAAATCCACTACCATAAAATCAATTCCGACTCATAGGTACCATATAGGTCATAGTAGAACTGCCACATAGGGTATCAAAGGCTGTAAAGAAGCAGACTACCTCAGCTTTTCCTGAAGACCAGCTGGTGGGTTTGGACCGCTGACCTTTTGGTTAGCAGCCAAATGCTTTAAAAATTAAGCCACCAGAGCACTTCCTCTTAGAAGTAAGAAAAACAAGGCCCCAACAGATTGACACTAATTCAGGGCCAGAAAAGGAACCCAAAAGTGGAATCCATATCTTTGCAGAATTCTCTTTCCGTTTTATGATGTCACCACTGTCCATATCATATCTCTTCTATAATCAATGAACATTTGTACACTGGTGCCTGTATTATATCCAAAACTATTCTAGATATGATGAACTTGAAAGTAATTTAAAATCAAAGTCCCTGACTACATGCAATCATTTAATAGAAGAATGGGCTTTTGTCAAAGAAAATTATAGTAACAAGGAGTTTAACATCATTTATTATCAGCCTGTGTTGAGTTGATTTTTGAAAACTGAGCTGGCCTAAAAAGGGATTCTAGGTCATTCCCAAAACCCAAAGCAGAGGCATTAATCTGTTTTCACAATTGCACACAATTTACCTCTCAAAATTATACCTGCAATGATTCCTGTTGCCCTTTCAGCTCTATTGTAATGTGGTATTTTTGGTGCCTTTAGAAGCTTTTCACTGAAACTAATATTCTATGAATGTAGTTCCTAGACATTTTCTTGTATATCCCTTACCTGTTAAATTTATACTGTTAGCTATACAATATTGTTCAATGAACAATATTATCCCAAAACCTATTGCCATTGCATCAATTCTGACCCAAAGCAATCCTATAAGAATAGTACTTCCCTATAGTAGTGCTTTACAGAAGCAGTTTTACACATCTTTCTCCCACAGAGTAGGTTTGAACTGCTTACCTTTCAGTTAGCACCCAAGCACTTAACCACTGTGCCACCAGAGCTCCCTAATGGCTTATTTACTATCTGGTAAAGATTAGTCCCTACATATTTTCACATAGAGTTTTAATGTATAATGTTATGACAATGCATTTAATTAATGTCTTTATATTTTCACGACTTATATACTGCTTATAGATACATAAAATCTTTAAGATCAGTTAGACATGGGTTTTGTTGTACCTGCACATATCATAAGTTCCATACCTTTGGAAAGGGATCTTAACTGCTTTGAAACTTAAATTCCTCAACTATAAAATAGAAAATAGTAATGTCCAACATTTAGGACTATCAGAATTAAAGAAAAATGTATATAAGTTCTTGCTCAGTAAGTGGTATATAGTTGCACCTTAAACTCTCTTAGGAAATGTTATATCATGTTAGTTATCATTAAATGTCAATATTGCAAGTGAGTGTGCTGGCTTTATATAAGACACTTCAAGCAATCAACATCTAATTGAATACTTTTATAAAAATTCAAAATTAAGGAATACCTTACATGAAATTGAAAGGTCTATAGCCTCAAACAGCCAAAGGAATAAAATCATTATCTGTTTCTCCACAGTTAAAGCTTAGTACACTAAACGGGAAAGTGAGAAGGGAATTGAATCCAGTGAGTGTTCCTTTTATAAATACTTGAAATACAGCTTCTTTGTGTGCACAAATGAATTTTTAGAGGGTACCTAAAAAGAAAACGCCATACCCCAAATTCTAACACTTGCTGATGATTAAATAAGTGAAGATTATGGGCATTTGGCATCTTTTTTAAAATTTTTTTTCTTTCTTACTTAGGGTATAATGGGTCTAAAACACACAGTTACTTTCAGCTTTCCAAACTAGTCCTTGCAGCTGTTGCTAAGATATTTGTAAGGGCCAATGCATATTTTGGGTCAGCCTCCATGTCATGTCCATCCTATAAATGCAGGCTGTGATCTTCTCCCTCTCCTGCAGAGGATTATGCTAATTTCTAATTCTCCCACCTCCAGACTCTGATTCAAAACAATTCTCAACATCCAGAAGCATTTATTTCATGAATAGCTGATTAATGTGGAGGGTGGATGGTATGTTGTTGTTGTTGTTAAGTGCCGTCGAGTCATTTCCGACTCATAGCGACCCCATGCACAGCAGAACAAAACACTGCCCGATCCCAGGCCAG
>NW_006922044.1:1058323-1062473 GCF_000298275.1 Orycteropus afer afer | reverse complement strand
GATTAAAAGACAGTGGATGGTATAAGAGATGAAATAGAATACAGACATTGAGTCAGTTTTACTAGCTACCACATGACTTTGTAGAGGGTCAGAGAAAGAGGGGAAGAACCTCAATGAGCTGGATTGGCACAGTTGGCTGTGACGATGGGCCTGAGTATGGCAAAGATTGTGAGGATGGCACAGCACCGGGCTGTGCTTTCTTCTGTGGTACACATAGTCGTTGTGAGTCCGATCCAACTTGATGACACCTAAAACGACAACGTGACTTTAGAAAAGTCGATTAATATCTCTTAGCTACATTTTTCTCAACTGTGAATAGGTGATAACAATTCATCTCTCATAGATTTGTCAAGAGAATTACACTAAAGCATAGTGTCCAGCACATCAACATACCACTCAATAATTGCTATTTTTATTAAATTAGCTGATTGAAGAGGTTGTTGTTGTTGTAAGGTGCTGTCAGGTCAGTTCTGACTCACAGTGACCATATGTACAACAGAACAAAATTATGCTCACTCTTATGCCATCCTCAAAATCACTCCCATGCTTGAGCCCATCATCACACCTACTGTGTCAATACATCTCATTGAAGGTCTTCCCATTTTTTGCTGACTTTCTACTTTAGCTCACATGATATCCTTCTCCAGAGACTGGTCCTTTCTGACAACATGACAAAAATATGAGAGACAGAGTCTGGCCATTCTTGCTTCTAAGGAACATTCCAGCTGTACTTCTTCCAAGACAGATTTGAAGAGGTTGGAGAGGTGTAGTCTTACCAGAGTATACTTGCTTTTCAGGAGAGTAGTCCTTATCATAAACTTATACTGGTGCATGAAAGTGAGAAATGTTGGTGAAGATATTTTGGAATTCAATTGTTCTTACCTTATTATTGATAAACTTATGAGAAACTGAGTGAAAATTATAGTTTTCCTCCAAGCATATGTAGAAAATTTGAGGCCAATGTGAAAGTTAATACTGGATCATTGAATTTCTAATTAGGAACACTGATTTAAATACCTGTAACACATAATAACAATAACAACAGCATAGTCAAGAATAAAATAAGAAAATCACCAGACCTGGCTTCCATTTTAGGTCTCAAAGCTCTAAATTATGTTGCCTAATATAATTAAACATTGAATACATTATTTGAATTATATCCCCACAATATCACATTAGGACCTTTACCAAAAAACAAAAAAACAAACTCCCTGCCATGGAGTTGATTCCAACTCATAGGAACACCCTTTGGGTTTCCAAGGCAGTAAATCTTTATGGAAGTCTTCCTTCTATGGAGTGGCTAGTGGGTTTAAAATGCCAACTTTCTGGTTAGCAGCCAAATGCCTTAGGCACTATGCCATCAGAGCTAGAGAATGTTAATTGTTTTAAGTTCACCTAAAGATGGCAGGGCCAACAAGATACATTTTAGACCAGCACAGCATAAATACCAACAAACCATTTGACGAGTAGAGGGTGTGATTTAAATAACAAAAAGGTCCAATAGTGGAGTGAGATTGATCATGGCCTCTTCAGAATCACGAAGAGAGAAGTAGAATGGAAGGAGGAAACAAAGAGCCGAGCACACTGGGGCTCTTTGAATTCTGTGTGCATGGAGAAAGATGGAATGATTGGAATTAAAGTACCCAATCACTAGCCTTCCTGCCTCTCTTCTGTTGTAATATTTCTAGTCATTCTTTGTTTGTCTTTGAAGAGACTAGTCCTTAGCACTGGGCAGGAAAGAAGAATAATACTCTGAATTATACAGCAAACAAGAAAATGCATGAAAAAATTGAAGTGACATATTGGCAAGACACAGAAACGGTTAAGGAAGCTTTATATTGTTGAGAGCAAGTGGCTTTTTCCTTCAAATGCCGCAAAGTGAAATAATGTGAGCTCAGTCTACAAATAAGAGGTTTGCATGGAAATGGTTGTTCATTTTGTTTCATTTCTGTCATTATAGTTTGGAAAGATATCAAATCTCTTGTGTGTGCTATGAATATTTATTTCAATTGGTTATTTTGTACAGCATTTAAGTTACAGGTTCAGCGTATATTTATGGGGACTAATTGTATTCTTGGAAATGTGCTAGCTGCTTAATCTTGTAATTTAACCCTTACAATCTTGCAGATACTGCATTTATACATGTCTCATCATTGGGGAGACAGAGTTTTAGATGAATCAAATGATTAGTCTACATTCTCTTAGCTGGGAAGTGGTGAGACTCATGTTCACTATTCTGAAGATTGCTTTCTGAATAAACTAGAGCTGGTGCCCTATAGAATCTTTATCTGTATAAAGGAGCAATGAATAAAAATAATGACACATAATAGAAATAAGAATGCTTATAGTAGATCATGTTCACAAATAATTGCATGTTTTTATGAGATAGGCCAAGCTACATTAAAACTATTCTTAAAATAATTCTTCCAAAGTTCATTAGTTTGAAGCCAAATGTGAGATCAATGTTTGCCAAAATATACTCCTTCATGTACTTGCATCAGAACTACTGGGATCCTTGGTAAAAAGTCAGATTCCTGATCCCTATCCTAGGGATATTGGATTAGATGCTCTAAGAGAAAAGCCAAAGCATTTTCACTCTAAAGTAGAACTCAAGGGCTTCTCCTATGGACAGTAAGCTTGGCGATCACTTCTCCCATATATGGGAATTAAAGAATATGGAATAGTTTGACATCTTTGACATTTGCCTAACACAGAAATCACAGTTGAAGTCAGGGTTATGGAAAGATGGTGATTTTTGGAAAAACCACATATACTATTTTATGTCTATGAATAGTTTTAATAAGTGAATATCTAGTCATGTACCAAGATGCATTTATCAGAAAACCTAAATGGAAACAATTCTCTGTCTCATATGCCTTTCTGCAAAGGGCTAAGAAAGTGCTAGACTACACCAAATGATGTAAAACTATGTTATATGGAATTTTTAAGGGACACATTATACAGAAAATAGTTGTGAGCAAGGTGAAATATCTTTGGTATACTGAGAAGAATGAAAACCTTATTCCATTCCAGCTCCCCTCAACACTCTAAGTTGTAGGGTAAATAGGCAATGAGAACCCAGACCAGCACATGAAGTGATAGAAATGTGTGTTTTCTACTTTGCACAGGAAATAAGAGTTTTCAGACTAATTTAGTCTGGTAAAAATGAAAATCTCCATTATCTTTTCTTTCATTAGCAGCAGTTGGTTTTACATGTTCTGGAAAAGCAAATGTTCTTTTCGAGATTAAAAAGAATACTCAGTAATGACAATCATATTGCCTTAGTGCTTTTCCTCTCTGTAGCAGCAGGTATCTTTCCAGGAGTTAAAAATAAATAAACAAATCAAATCAAATGATGATGGAGTAATAAATAATACCTAACAATTATGTAATACAGGTAAGTATCATTTAATGTCTAGGATAATTTCTGTGAAACAGGACATTATGTGATTTAGATGCTGTGCTAAGATCATATTAAAACGTTATATGGGCCCACTTCTGGTTGTCCTGATCACAATTTATGCCAGTGCTGGAGCTGCTTGCACAAGCTGGAGGAACTGGCAGGGAAAATGGGAGTAGAGGGAAAGGAAACAAGTGGAGAGAGAATGGAGGGAGCGTGCTGGCCAGCCACAGCCCCTGTGTCACCCCACCCACCGTTTCCACCTGCTTGAGTAGCAGGAGCAGCCCCACAGCATTGCCTCTGCTGCTGACCACCGCTGCCGCCACTGCCTTCCTCCTGCCAGACAAAGCCCAAGAGCTGGTAACAAGAGTCATATCTCTCTGCCTCACCTGCCTATATCCCACCCTTGGACCAGTGCTGCAGGGGTCTGGGTTTGAAACTTTTAAACCACTATTGTTGCTGTTGTCAGCTGCCATCGAGTTGGTTCCAGCTCATAGCAACCCTATGTACAACAGAACAAAATGCTGCACAATCCAGCACCACCCTCACAATCTCTGCTATACCTGTACCCATTTGTTGTAGCCACTGAGTCAATCAGTCTCGCTGAGGGCCTTCTCCTCTTCTGATCATCCTCCACTTTCCCAAGCACAAAATCCTTTTCCAGGGAATGGTTCCTTCTTACAACATGACCAAAGTAGGTGAGATGAAGTCAGGCCATTCTCGCTTCCAAGGAGCATTCCGGCTGCCCTT
>NW_006922044.1:1032795-1033321 GCF_000298275.1 Orycteropus afer afer | reverse complement strand
CCAGTAGAGTAGCATGTCCTTTGGACTGGGGCCCTGCACTATGACCCTCTCAGACCAAATAAACCTGCCAGCAGATGAAGACAGTGGCTGTGACTGTACAAGGAGAAGCAGAGACCACAATCGGTGGGAGCAGTGTATAAAAACAGAACCCAGGCTGAGAGCTGAGTGGAGTACAATAGTCTAGCCCACCAAGTAAAGCCTTTAAGTTTCCTGTTTGAAAATATCCTGATGGGTAAGAATAAACAGTGGTTTTCAAGAAACTTGAGAGGGACCCCTCTAGACATAAGCATGTCTCCTTTTAGATGTTAAGGCCCAATGCTTGGACCCTTCCCAAGCCTTCTCTTTGCATATCTTAGTTTCTCTTTGTATGTTTTTCAGTTATTAGAGTTGTTATTGGAGTTAATGTTTTTCTTGGAGTTCTCTGTGACAACTCTGATGAACTATCAAGCCCAATAGAGAAAGAATGCCATGGGTAGAATGCCAGGTGTCAGAAATGGTGGAGAAATTGGAAAATGGGAATCTACTT
>NW_006922044.1:1029839-1031340 GCF_000298275.1 Orycteropus afer afer | reverse complement strand
TTCCCAAACATGGTTACCTTGTCTGGTACAGAGTTAGGAGCTCAACATACAAGGAAGAGGAAATGGATGTGATTTTTCCTGGACATTGTAACTTAAAGCATTTTTAGTTATTAGGAAACATAAATTTACTCAATACTCAAACAAAACTAGCTGTCTTCCAGTTAATTCTGACTTATAGCAACCCCATAGGACAGAGTAGAACTGCTCCAGAGGTTTTCCAAGGCTGTAATCTTTTCAGAAGCTGATTGCTTCATTTTTCTCCACCACAGTGGTTGGTGGATTCAAACCACTGACCTTTTGGTTTGTAGTCAAATGCTTAACCATTGTGTCAGGAGGGCTCCTTCAAATTTAGTTAATAGCCAAGTTTTATTATGTTTTTGTCAAGACTGTCTCTAAGACATTAAAAGTATAAGGATTATTCTTTTTGAATATGCTCAAGTTTTGTCTAGTACAAAAGCCTTACTGTTTTGTCTGTGGCTTCTTTCTGTCAGTAATTTCTGACAGCTGTAATATGTTTCAGGACCAGGATTTGAGCCTTAGACTCTCATTCCAAAGACAAGTTTAGACCAATGAAGATTAGTTAATGAATTCCATTAGTCCAAACTAGAGTAGAATTCTAACAGAAATAAGTGAATTACTCTTTTAGGAAGTCACCAGCTTTTGTCTACCCCTGCCTTATCAGATGTTGAATGAAGAGAATGTTAATCCAAAAGAAGTTATGAAAAGAATAAAAATTCTTGATACAAAAATAAGAATTACTAAAGAGAATGCCACTGGAGGATCAAATGAGAGTAGAACTGGTTTTGTGTTTTGATGTGTGTGAGTACATTCTGCTAGGTGTGAGGGAACTCCCTGGTTATCACTTGGAACAAGAAGACTACCTTAGAGGAAAAGCAAGTTTTCACACCTCTGACAAATATGGAAAACTGAATGGTTTGGAGATGACTGTGGCATGTCACTGGCATAGAAGGAGAGCCCACAGGGCATGAATGAGTCTGCATCAGTGGGAGAGAAATCTTGCCTTGCATGTGAAGAGTAACTGTCTGTTTTCTGGTTGTAAAGAATGACAGACAAGAAAAGCTGGCAAAGAGAGAGAGATAAACAAACTGTGATGTTTAGTCCCTGATTCCATCCCTAAATAAACTAAGAGAAGAATGGCATGAGAAGACTAGTTTTAGCGTATGTGAACTTGCTTTATAGCTGAGTGACTCTGAGCAGCTAAACCATCTCCACCTCTCAGAGCTCAGAAGGAGAGAAGTCTCAAGGGAATGCAGCACAGAATGAGGAAGGTATGACAGAAAAATATGTAACAAGATCATCCCTGCCTCCTTCCAGCCCAAGTGTGAACTGGATGATTACGAATTTTACTTTGTGGGGAACAAGGTAGTGCCATTTTTAATTGCAGCCAACTGAATCCATGCTGTTTATATAAAGAAAATTTATTAACATAATACTGCTTCTATTTTATTTCTATTTTCAAGAGTGAGGAGTCAAGGTTATT
>NW_006922044.1:1028139-1029344 GCF_000298275.1 Orycteropus afer afer | reverse complement strand
ATAAATTCTTCAAAATTAACTTAGGGTCTTTGTTGCAGGGGTTATATATTAATTCATCCAGAAGTTGTTTCCGTCCCACCTCACTTCTCTGAAGCAGTATATATATATTCATGTACTGCTCCCAATATTTATGAATAAAGAGAAAGGAAGTAAAACACTTATGCTAGGGAGAGCACATCCTCAGGATCTTATTCTCTTCCTTCAGGAAAGTTTTATTCTCCAGAACTTAATGATCTCTAACTATAAATGGTACACCTGGATTCCAGCAATAGGAATAACTTGGCAAATGACTTAACAGAATATATGGATATTTAAATTAATTTAATTAATATTTAGTAAGAGCCTGATAGGATCCATGATGGTGCAGTGGTTAAGCACTTGGTTGCTAACCAAAAGGTGGGTACTTAGAACCCACCAGCACCTTACAGGAGAAGGATTTAGCAGTCTGCTTGCATAATGATTTCCAGTCTCAGCTAGTTCTAGTCTGTCCTATAGGATCACTATGGGTTGGAATCAACTTGAGGGCAATAGGACAAGAAGGACTTGATATGTGACAGGAACTAATGTTAAGCATTCTCAGGAGCCCAGATGCATAAGAAATGGACTCTTTGTGGCATATGAGTGAGATTAGGTGTCAAAATGGAAGACAAATGTTTCCAATCTCTGAGTATATAGAAAAAAAGAGTAGTAGAAGATGTCAAAGAGCCTTTTCTATAGGTATCAAAATTATAGAGCAAGAGTTTCAGGCAGAAAGGTTTGTGGAAATATTTTCAAGGCAGAGGAACATCTGTATGTAAAAGCATGAAGATTGGAAGAAAAAAAATAGGTATCCATGGCTTATAAACAAAGCAGTAAAAAGTTGAATGAACATGTTGTTAGTTGCTGTTGAGTTGATTCTAACTCATGGTGACCCCATGCGTCCAGAGTAGGACTGTTCCATAGACATTTTAAGGTTATGACCCTGTGGGAGCAGATTATCAGGCCTCTCTTCTGAAAAATCTCTGGGTGTGTTTGAACTGCTGGTCTTTCAGCTAGTAATCAAGTACTTAACACTTTGTTCCACCCAGGGAACCCCAGAGAAAATGTTGTTGTTGTTGTTATGTGCTGTCGAGTCAAACCAGACTCATAGCGACCCCTCCTTGGGTTTCTGAGGCAGTATCACTACGGAAGTAGGATTGCCCAACCTTCCTTCTGAGGAGTGGCTG
>NW_006922044.1:1025176-1027137 GCF_000298275.1 Orycteropus afer afer | reverse complement strand
TCTCTTGATGTTCCATTCATGTTCACTTCACCAGTGATGCCACTGTCTACTGGATGCAGCATTAGCTGCTAATGGCTAATGAATACCACCCTCTACAAACCAGCCCTGAATATAATTGGTATTCCTACATTACCCCCTGGGAATTTTGCATCCTCTTCTCCGTGACCCTCCCAACTCCCGTCTTGCACCCTGGCCCCCAACTCACAGCTAATAATCATGTGTATGATATGAAATTATAAAAACAACAGGTCCCTGCCCCAAGGTGGCTAAATTTGTTTAACCAGAGCTCCCTAAGGAGCTGTCAAGTACAGCTGGGACCACTTCCTTTTTAGCTTTCTTTGTCTGTCCTATCCTGATTTTCTCTCTCTCCTTCTTTTAAAGTACTGACCCAAGCAAGTCACTGTCCCTGGGTGCCTCTCTTAGGTCTCATGTCTACAGGGAGTAATCTCTTGGGTTTGAATGCCAATCATCCATGCTTAGATGAGCTTTTCAACAGGTGTCATGGTGATGTTAATGTTAGGTGTCATGGAGTTGGCTGCAACTCATAGCAAAGCCAAATACAACAGAAGGAAACATTGCCTGGTCCTATGCCATCTTCACAGGAGCTCTGGTAGCATAATGTTTAAGGCACTTGACTGCTAACCAGAAGGCTTGCATTTCAAACCCACCAGCCACTCCTCAGAAGGAAGGTTGGGAATCTACTTCATAGAGGTCACTATGAGTCGGGTCTGACTTGATGGCAAATAACAACACAACAACATGCCATCTTCACAATCCTTGCTATACCTGAGCCAATGGTTGCAGCCACTATGTCAATCCATCTTATGGGGAAACTTCCCCTTTTTCATTGACCCTCTGCTTTACCAAACATGATATCCTTCTCCAAGGAATGGTCTCTTTTGACAACATGATCAAAGTAGGTGAGGGGAAGTCTGCCCATTCTCACTTCCAAGAGCATTCTGGCTGCACTTCATCCAGGACTGATTTTTTCGGTTCTTCTGGCAGTTCATTGTACTTAAAATATTTTTCAACAACACCACAACTCAAAAGCATCAACTCTTCTTCAGTCTTCCTTATTCATTGTCCAGCTTTCACATGCATAGGGGAGAATTGAAAATGTCATGGTTTGGGTTAGGTACACCTTAGTCTTAAAAGAAACATCTATTCTCTTCAGCACTTTTAAGAGGTCTTTTGCAGCACATTTTCCCAGTGCAATATGATGTCTGATTTCTTGATTGCTACTTGATTGGTGTTGATTGTGGAACCAAGTAGTATGAAATCTTTGACAACTCCAGTATTTTCTCCATTTATCATGATGCTGCTTATTGGTCCAATTGTGAGGATTTTTGGTTTCTTTATGTTGAGTGGTAATCCATTCCACAGACTAGATAGTCTTTAATCTTTATCAGTAAATGCTTCAAGTTGTCTTCACTTTCAGCAAACAAGCTTGTGTCATCTGCATATCACAGGTTGTTAATGAGTCTCACTCCAATCCTGATGCCACTTTCTTCTCCATAATCTAGGTTCTTAGTTTATTTAGTCATCATACAGATTGATCAAGTACTGTGAATGGATACCACCCTGACACACTCCTTTCCTGATTTTAAACCATGCAGTATATCCCCTTGTTGTATTCAAAAGACAGCCTCCTGATCTATGTACAGGTTCTTCATGAACACAATTAAGTGCTCTGGAATACCCGTTCTTCTCAACTTTATACATAATTTGTTATGATCTACAAAATTGAATGCTTTTGCATAGTCAAAAAAAAAAAACCAAGTAAACATCTTTCTTATTCTTTGCTTTCAGCAAAGAACCATCTGACATCAGCAATGATATCCCTCATTCCACATCTTCTACTGAATCCAGCTTGCATTTCTGAAAGTTTTCTGTCAATACACCGCTCCAACCATTTTTGAATTATCTTCAGTAAAATTTTACTTGCATGTGATATTAATGAT
>NW_006922044.1:1022040-1024391 GCF_000298275.1 Orycteropus afer afer | reverse complement strand
GTAGTTAAGGTTTTGTGTCAACTTGGCTGGGCCTGGTTTTGAATGCCTAGGAAGCTGGTTTTAGCTGATGAGATTGGTAATCAGCTGCATGGTGGAATCTACTAGAGCAACTGAGTAGCTGCCTTAGGGATATGGTCTGCTTCCAATATATAAGGGGACATTTTGAGAAGGGTCTCTGCAGCTTTTGACATGCTTGAATCCTGCATGTAGGTGAGTTGTCATTCAGCAACCTGCCGTATTATCTACTGATCTTGGGACTCTTAATGGACTTGAATCAGTGCCCTGCCACATAGTTTGGTAATGTTGGGATTATGCCTTTTTACCTGTAGACCTTGGGTTTGTCAGCTTCAGCAGCCAGCAGCTGTCTGAGTGAAGAAAACCTCCAGCTTCAGTGGGCCAGGAGCAAAAGGCAAAGCTGAAGCCCAAGGTCAAGAGGTTTTCACCCATCCCCTAGAGCTTAGTACTTTGAACTCAGACTTCTAGCTTCCAAAACTATAAGAGAATAAACTCCAGTCTGTTCAAGCCATCCACCTGTGGTATTTCTGTTAAAGCAACATGAAGTAACCAAAACAATAATCAAGGTCATGTTTTGGCTCTCTCGTGGACTTGGTTTAATCATCTTCAGCTTCAATTTGAATTTGCATATGAGCAGTTGATAGGCTGTTCCCCAGTCAGCTCCTGATCTTGTTTTGGCTGAATATATTGAGCTTCCCCATTGCCTCTTTTCACAGATGTAGTCTATCTGCTTCCTGTGTATTCCATCTGGCAAGGTACACATGTATAGCTGCCATTTATGTTATTGAAAATAGGTATTTGCTATGAATAAGTCATTGGCCTTGTAAAAATCTGTCATGAGATTTCTGGCATCATTTCCTATCACCAAGGCCATATTTTCCCAATTACAAGTGATTCTTCTTTGTTTCCAACTTTCACAGTCTAATCACCAGTGATAATCAATACATCTTGATTACATGTTTGGTCGATTTCAGATTGCAGAAGTTGGTAAAGATCTTTAATTTCCTAGTCTTTAGCTTTGGTGATTAGTGCATAAATTTGAATAGTAGTAGTATTAACTGGTCTTTCTTATAGTCATATGGACATTTTCCTGTCACTGACAACATTGTGCTTCAGGATAGATCTTGAAACATTCTTTGTGATGATGAATGCCACACCATTCCTCTTCAATTCATCCTTCCTGGGATAGTAGATTGTGTGTTTGTCTGATTCAAATGGCCAATACCAGTCCATTTCTGGTTGCATAATGCCTAAGACATTTGACTGCTGACCAGAAGGCTAGAAGTTCAAACCCACAGCCACTTCTTGGAAGGAAGCTTGGGCAATCTGCCTCTGTAGAGATACCAGCTCATAATCCCAAGGAGGTGTCACTATGAGTCAAATAGACTTGATGGCAGTGAGTTTGGGTCTTTTGAGCCCATTTCTTCTCACTAATGCCTAAGTGTTTTAGTTACCAAATGCCAATCTGACAGGAATATACCACAAATGTGATGGCTTGAACAAACAGGAATTTATTCTCTTACAGTTCTGGAAGCTAGAAGTCTGAGTTCAGAGTGCCACGCTCTAGGGGGTGGGTGAAAGCCCCTCAATCTTGGGGTTCATCTCTGCCTCCTGCTCTTGGCCCACTGAAGCTGAAGGCTTTTCTCCACTCAGGCAGCTCCTGGCTGCTGAGGCTGACACACCTGAGGTCAACAAGTAAAAAGGCATGGTCCCAATATGGCCAACAGCACTGCAGGCCACTAATTCAAATCTAGAAAAAGTCCCAACATCGGCAAAACATGGCAGGCTGCTGAACAACTGCTTGGCTACATATATAGGGTTTAAGTGTGCCAAAAAGCTGCAGACAATTCCTAAAGCTTTTCTTTATATATTGGGAGCAGACCATATTCTCTAAGGCAGCTACTCAGCTGCTCACAGTAGATTCCACCATAGAGTTGATTACCAGTCTCATCATGGGAAATACTACCTCTAGCTGCCCAGCCACTCAAAACCAGGCTCAACCAAGTTGACACATAACCTTAACTGCCACACTGGGATATCAATCTTTATGTGTTCCATTTCATTTTTTAACAATTTCCAATTTTCCTAGATGCATACTTTGTACATTACTTCTTATTATTATTAATGGATGTTTGCAGCTGTTTCTACCCATTTTGAGACATGGCACATCAGCAAAGGGAAGTCCCAAAAGCTTTGCTCCATCCACATCATTAAGGCTGACTCTACTTTGAGGAAGCAGCTCTTTCCCAGGCATATTTTGAGCACCTTCTGACCTGAAGGCCTCATCTTCTGGCATTACATCAGATAGTGTTTCAGGGCTATTCATAAAGTTTTCC
>NW_006922044.1:1020247-1021625 GCF_000298275.1 Orycteropus afer afer | reverse complement strand
TGTGTATAATCCATGTTTTAAAATTCATCATGAGGCTATTTTATTTCCTTTTCCAGGTGTGATAATTTACCAAATGACTATTTTATCTTGTAATTCTTCCTAATACTGTACGTAGAGTTGATTTTCTCATGTTTCTGTGTTCCAAGTTTAAATGTACAAGTGAAATCTTACTTCAAAAGAGGTAATTACCTGTCTGAAAATTTACTATTAAATGTTAAAATACTATGTGTGAATATTATCTTTTATGTAAAAATAGTATCATATTTCCTCAATTTCATATTTATGGCTTCTTACATATCTAAATAATTATTCCCAAAATATTAATCACTCCAATGAAGGCTTTAATCACATCACTCATGTAGCTTTAATTTATTTGAGCAAGTTTCCATAATTTACTTTCTTAAATTCAACTTTTTAAAAATGAATTTTTATCAGATAGTTTAAAGTAGTTAAAAAAGTATTTAATCTTGAGTTATTGAAAAATGACTTTATTTTGCTACCCAAGATTATTTTCATATTTTGTCTGAAGTAAGAAAAATTCCTTTTGTGTCTGATTTTTATGGTGTATAAAAGAGACTCTTTTTAATGATATTGAAGTTCTTCCTTTTGATCACTGAGAAAATAATTTCCTTCCTGTGATATAACAATTTTCCTCATGATTTGGTTTTCAAAATAATATATAACAGAGACTGTTTTTGAAATGGAGCTTACTTAGCATGTTATTTATTTATTTACTTATTTCTGGCTTGTACTATGTTTGCACCATGGGAGATACTAGAAAGCTCACTTTGGTAATATTTACCTACATGCTTCAGTATATGTGCAGAATTTTCTTTTAAAAATCTTTTTATTGTGATTTAAAGTTTACAGAGCAAATTCAATTTACATTCAACAGTTCGTACACTGTCAATTTTGTGACATTGATTGGAATTCTCACAATGTAAAAGCCCTTTTCTTATTTCCTCCCTATTTTTACCTTTTCCCTGTGCCCTTCTTTCCTATGTATTCCTGCTTTCTGAGCTTTCTTCCAGAGCAAATGCTGCCCTTTTGATCTCCCATGATTTATCATTCTAAGGAGTGTACCTCCCTGGTGTAATTATTCACCTTATAGGCCTGTTTGTTGTTTGGCTGAAAGTTAAACCATGGGAATGAGTTCAATTCCAGTTCCAAAGTGTGACTAGGAACCATAGTCTTGGGGATTTCACTAGTTTCTATCAGAATGTTAAGCCTGGTCTTTGTTATGACTTTGAGTTTTGTCACACACTTGTTTTCCCACTCTATCCAGCACCTCCAATTTTTATCCTTTTCTGAATGGTTGGCAGTGGTAGCCAGGCACTGTCTAGTGCTTCAGGTCTCTGGATCAAGTAGGCTGAGGGTT
>NW_006922044.1:1018689-1019237 GCF_000298275.1 Orycteropus afer afer | reverse complement strand
AATAAAGAAAAGACTCTCATTGAGATGGCTATGATAGTGAGCTCAAACATAGAAAGCATTGTGAGGATGGCATAGGACTGAGTGGAGTTTCCTTCTATTGGTCATTGGGTTGCTATGAGCTAGGAAAGACTTAATGGGACATAAAAATAAGGCCTTTGGCCTTAGTGACAGAAATAATACTGGAAATCGCATGGTAGAATTTTGCAAGACCAATGACTTATTCGGGGGCAGTTTAAGCATAGGTACTGAAACAAGGCGGACTTGTGCTTACTCACTGATCTGCACTGAACACTTTCCCTTGTTGCCCTCCCGAGAGGGACCGGGTCTCTGGAAGCTACGTAAGCACGGGCGGGCTTGTGCTTAGTCCCCAGGAGCGAGGGAAGCACGGGCGGGCTTCTGCTTACTCACTGATCTGCACTGAACACTTTCCCTTGTTACCCTCCCGAGAGGGACCGGGTCTCCGGGAGCTAGGTAAGTACAGGCAGGCTTGTGGTTAGTCCCCGGGAGCGAGGTAAGCACGGGCGGGCTTGTGCTTACTCACTGATCTG
>NW_006922044.1:1013231-1015158 GCF_000298275.1 Orycteropus afer afer | reverse complement strand
ATACATGTGGACTTCACCAGATGGAACACACAAGAATCAGATTGACTACATCTGTGGCAAGAGGTAGTGGAAAAGTTCAATATCTTCAGCCAAAACCAGGCCAGGAGCTGATTGTGGAACAGACCATCAACTGCTCATATACAAGTTCAACTTGAAGTTAAAGACAATTAAAACAAGTCTATGAAAGCCAAAATATGATCTTGCATATATCCCTCTTGAATTTAGAAACCATCTAAAGAGTATATTTGCTGCACTGAACACCAATGACCAAAAACCAGAAGAATTGTGGGACAACATCAAAAACTTCACGTATGAAGAAAGCAAAATGTCATTAAAAAGACAGGAAAGGAAGAAAAGACCAAAATGGATGTCAGAAGAGACTCTGAAACTTGCTCTTGAGTGAAGAGTAGTTAAAACAAATGTAAGAAATGACAAGATAAAAAAAAAACTGAAGAGGAGATTTCAAAGAGCAGCTTGAGCAAAGCAAATTACTATAATGAAATGTGCAAAGAACTGGAGTTAGAAAACCAAAATGGAAGAACATGGTTGGCATTTCTCAAGCTGAAAGAACGGAGGGAAAAAAATAACCCTCAAGTTGCAATATTGAGAGATTCTATGGGCAAAATATTGAATGATGCAGGAAACATGAAAAGAAGATGGAAGGAATACATGGAATTGGTAAATTTTTATCCATTTCAGGAGGTGGGATAAAATCAAGAGCCAATGGTACTGAAGGAGGAAGTTGAAGCTGCAATGAAGGAATTGGTGAAGAACAAGGCTCCAGGAATTGACAGACTACCCATTGAGAAGTTTCAACAAACGGATGCCTCAATGGAGGCACTCACTCAGTTATGCCAGGAGATTTGGAAGACAGCTACCTGGCCATCTGACTGGAAGAGATCCATCTTTGTACCTGTTCCAAAGAAAGGTGATCCCACAGAATGTGGAAGTTATCGAAAAATATCATTAATATTGCATGCAAGTAAGATCTCACTGAAGATAATTCAAAAACTGTTGACTCAGTATATTGACAGAGAACTTCCAGAAGTGCAAACTGGATTCAGAAGAGGACGTGGAACATGGGATATCATAGCTGTTGACAGATGGATCTTGGCTAAAGGCAAAGAATACCAGAGAGATGTTTACTTGTGTTTTATTGACTATGCAAAAGCATTTGATCATGTGGATCATAACAAATTGTGGATAACATTGAGAAGAATGGGAATTCTCAAACACTTAATTGTACTCATAAGGAACCTGCACATTGACCAGAAGGCTGTCGTTCAAACAGAACAAGGCAACACTGCATGGTTTAAAATCAAGAAGGGAGTGTGTCAGGGTTTTATCCTTTCCCCATACTTATTCAATCTATATGCTAAGCAAATAATCCAAGAAGCTGGACTATATGAAGACAAATGTGGCATCAAGATTGGAGGAAGAATCATTAACAACCTGTGATAGTCTGACAACACAACTTTGCTTGCTGAAAATGAGAATGACTTGAGGCACTGACTGATAATGATTGAAGAATATAGTCTACAGTATGAATTACAATATAAAGAAAACAAAAATTTTCACAACTGGACCTATAAGTAGCATCACAATGAATGCAGAAAAGATTGAAGTTGTCAAAGACTTCACATTGCTTGGTTCTACAATCGATGCCAATAGAAGCACCAGTCAGGACATCAGATGATGTATAGCACTGTGCAAGTTGACTGCAAAGGACCTCTTGCAAGTGCTGAGAAGCAAAGATGTCTCCTTGAGGACTAAGGTGTGCCTGACACCAGCCATGATATTTTCAATTGCCTCATATGCATGTGAGAGCTGAACAATGAATAAGGAAGACCGAGGAAGGGTTAATGTTTTTGAGTTGTGGTGCTGGAGAAGAATACTGAAAGTACCCTGGACTGCTAAAGGAACTAAC
>NW_006922044.1:1008234-1012658 GCF_000298275.1 Orycteropus afer afer | reverse complement strand
GGGCCGACTTGACGGCACATAACAACAACAACAACAACACACCATGTACTGATGAATATATTAAGGCTTAGCTAACTTGAGAAATTTGATTAAAATAATCTGCTAGTCACTGGTGGAGTCAGAATTCAAACCCTTGTCTGTATGAATGTGTTTAGAACTTTTACCACTTTATTCAAAACTGTTAAAGTTATTTGCAAAGAAATTTTGTAACTTTTCCCTCTGTTACATTTTATATTTACAGTTTGGACTCACATAAAATAAATAGCTATCTGAAGATTTATTATCATTTCTCTAAATGTTCAGTTAGAAATCTGAATTGCTTTTAACTTGGGTTTTCAATATTCTCTGTCTCTGTCTTTCTCTTTCCTTCTTCCCCTCTCCCTTGATCCTTGATCCTCTCTCTCCCTTATTCTCCTATCTCCTCTCTCTTTCTTTCTATTATCTCTCCTTTTTTCTCTCTTGGCTTCCAGCTCTCTTTAGGGAAGGCTCCTGCCTAGCTAATTTAGTAGAGAAGAAGTAACTTCTAAATGAAGATTTTAGTGAATTAATAGGTTCTTAGTTTTAGGTGTTTGGCCAAGTCAAGGGTATTTTAGTGATAAGAAGTTACAGTTTCATAAGCAAGACAATAAATAATTTAGCTCAAGAAAGCCTAAGGGATTTATTACAGGCTGGGTAAGAAGAGTGTGTCACTTTTCTTCTCACTGAAACAAACCTAGGACAATATGTTCAAAATTATCAAAAGGAATAATATATTTATCATTAAACATAATAAATATAATACATTTATTATATATATAATATATAGAAGACAAATGTGATTGAGCTTTAAGGAGAAAGTGAACTTTAAGGAGCTTTAAGGAGAAAGTGAACGCTTTGAATGAAAGATTATTGTTTCTAGGTTTTAATGTTTAGCACAGTGTTAACTTTGACTAAGTCTTTAAAAAAAAAAAAAATTAAGTGAAGAAAGGAATGTGTTCGTTTCCTAGGCCTGCCATAGCAAATTACCATACACTGAATGGTTTAAAGCAATAGAAATTTGTTGTTTCACCCTTATGAAGGGTAGAAGTTGGAAATAAAGTTATATCCACGGCCATGTACCCTTTGAAGGGTCAGAGAAGAATCTTATATTGCTCCCTTCCTAACTATTGAAGGTTCCTGATAATCCTTGGAGTTCCTTGTCATGTAGGAATTGTCTTGGATCTCTACTTCCATCAGAACATGTTGTTCTTCCTCAGTGCTTGTGTCCATGTCCAAATGTCCCTCCTCTTGTAAGGATGCCAGTCATTGCTTTAGGAACCATCCTAATTCAATATGACTTCATCTTAACTTGATTATATCTGCAAAGACCCTATTTGCAAATAAGGTCATATTCACAGGTACTGGGAATTACCACTTGAATATACCTCTTTTCAGAGTACACAACCAATCCACAACAGAAAGCATGAGGGCTCCAGGAGGCTGGTACAGTTATTAACATTTTATGTAAGCAGGTATAGTTTTCCTCCCTGTAAAGGTATTTCTGGGAAAATTCCTTAGGAACAGAATTTTGCATCCATCCAGGATGAAATTTCACTGAAGCAGCTCTGCATATGTACTGGAATTTGCTATCTTCTTGTCACTTGACTTTCTTGGGATTTCATTTATTTTTATTTTTTGCTGTCTGAGGAGTTATATCAAATTTTAGTATAACTATCTCAATACAGTTAAATTATAGTAATAAAATGCTTTTTCTTAAAAAGTATGACAGAAAATAATGTATATTTTTCAAGAAAATATTTTGGTTAATATTTTGTGATTATACATAATTGTGTGTAGGTTTTCATTTCAGCCAAGCTATTGACTTGAAGCTATTCAAAGCACAGGCCTGGGATAGATCTTTTTTCCTCTCTATAAACTGAGCACAGCAACAACAATTATTAATCTAAGACACTGGTAAAAACATAAACAAACGAAACTTTTATTATCTGACCTCTTTCATTCATTTTGGAACATAGCACAGCTATGTGATTTTGAAATAGCATAATAATGCAAAATATCTTTACACCTGGAATCTTTAGTTTTCTTTCCTTGCTTATTCTTTTTTTGAGACTTTGGATGAGATTTTAGAGATGGGCTTATGTACTTTCAGAAAAGGAAAACTAGAGAGAAGATAGCTGTCAAGATTTAATGGAATTGTGACCAGTGTAATTAAATGAATAATACTTTTCAAAAAAAAAAAAAATATTATCAACTCCAGAACTCACTAGTGTATGACCAAAAGAAACTGTTTGAAAATGGAACTGTTATCAGTATGAAAGGAAAGCAGGATTGAAAAATCAGTTGTTGTTGTTGTTGTTATGTGCCATCGAGTCAGCCCCAACTCATAGCGACCCCTCCTTGGGTTTCCAAGGCAGTTATCACTACGGAAATAGGATTGCCCAACCTTCCTTCCGAGGAGTGGCTGGGGGGTTTGAACCACCAGCCTTCTGGTTAGCAGTCAAGTGCTTTAGCCACTATGCTACCAGAGCTCCGGGAAAAATCAGTAGAATGAATAATTGTGAGTATGATCCCATTCAAACATCATTTTGATGTTCAATGCTTGCCTGCCATAGCTTTCTGTGTTTTCCTGACCAAGGAAAAAACACATATAAAAATGCTTTGAAATTATTATACTTTCTTAGAATAATCTTCATGTACAGTTAAATTTTAATAAACTCCTGAAAATATTTAATAGAACTTTTGTTAACAATGGAAAGGGTTGGAAAATGTGTATAAATTCGTATTACATAAGAATTGAGAGTATGTGTAGGAAGTCTAAATGTTGTAGTTAGGTAAGTTATAGACATATCATTGAAGGGCCAGAAACTTAATTTTTGTCAGCATACCCTGAAGTGAATTGAATCAGCATTGAAGGGGTGTCTAACTCATATTAGCTAAATCTAAAAGAGGTCAAATATATAAACTAAAGTTCCAGTATTTTCATTGAGAATGAGAAATAAAAAATATAATGATGTCATATACCAATGTTTCCCAGTCATTACTGTATCACCCTAAGGAACTCTTTATGATCAGACAGTAATGACAGTGACAATAGCAACCGCTGTAGGTATTCTTTATTGAATAATTCTCATGAGTGTTAACACTGTGCAAACTTCTTCACATGCATTATTTTATCCTCTGAACAACCTCATAACACAGGTCTATTATTACTCTCATTTTACATATGAGGGAAGTAAAGGTTTGGAAGTTAAGAATAAGCACATATCCAGAGCTGTTGAATGCCTCAGCTAGAATTTTGATACAGATCTGTCCCAATGGGATAAAAGCCAGGGCTTCTTTCCAAATTCCACATCAGCTTTAAATGGGAGTAGAATGATGGTTAGTCCTGAGGAATGAGTCATCCAAAGCACAGTGAGACTTAATCACCCATCACTTTATGTGGGGAACATCCTAGTAGTGGCTGGCTATTTGTATTACATTCCTCCTTATGGAGAGTGAAAAGTGTTCCTTTTCTTTCTCCAGGCTATGAGATGATCGTCGCTTTGGTATAATACAATGTATGTTTTATTTTTTAGTTATAATCATACTTCCTGGTATTACATTTAGGTCTCCCTGAAGGAAAGTTATATATTCCTCACTTTCTTATCTATACATTAATATACTATCACCTAAAGTGGCTTGCTGAAGTAACCTTTGAGGATGTCTTTAAAATGAATAGTCTATTTTGAGTATGCTGAAGTAGTGCAGAGAGTGAGTTTGCCCTACTCTAATTTGACAAATGGAAACTTTATCTTCACCTCCTTGCATTTACTCTTTTAGAATCTAAAATCTCTACCTCAGACAGTCAAGACACTCCCTCACACTGTATTTTTTGGAAACCTGGCTTCCACCAATGTAATACCCCTAAACATAGCTCACCCTTGTTTTGAATATTCTGGCAGAAGCCCAATAAAATGACTTCTTCCTTCAAAATACAATACTGTATCCTAACCAAAATGTGAGAATGCATCAAGTTGTGTTTGTGTATCAATTAGGGATAATGACTTAATATGCTACTCTTAAAATTAGGGAGCTCTGGCAATGTAGTGCCTAAGGCATCTGAATGCTAACCAGAAGGGTGGTGGTTCAAATCCACCAGCCACTCCCCAGAAGGAAGGTTGGACAATCTACTTCTGTAGTGATACTGCCTCAGAAACTCAAGGAGGGGTCACTATGAGTCAGATCTGACTCCACGGCAGTGAGAGTTTCTTAATAGGTAACACCCCTGCTGTCGAGTTAGGTCTGACTCATAGCAACCCCTTTTTGGGTTTCCAAGGTGATACCACTATCGAAGTAGATTGCCCAACCTTCCTTCAGGGGAGTGACTGGTGGATTTGAACTGCCAGCCTTCTGGTTAGCAGTCAGATGCCTTAGACAGCAGCAGGCCGGAAGAGCGGGAGAAAGGG
>NW_006922044.1:1003100-1004664 GCF_000298275.1 Orycteropus afer afer | reverse complement strand
GGGCACCATTTAGCTCTTCTGGTCTCATAGTCCTATAGCCTGAGAATCCCATGGTGTACCAGTCTCTTGGACTAATTGTTTCCATGCATCTTTGGTTTCCTTGTTCTTCTTTGCTCTGGATGAGGAGAGACCCATTGTTGCATCTAGATGGCTGCTTGCCAGCTTTTAAGATCCAAGTCACTACTTGCCAAAGTAGGATGTGGAACAATGTTTTGGTGTAGTATGTTATGCCAATTGAGCTTGATGTCCCCTGTGACCATGGTCCTGAGCCCACAGGTCCAACTACTCACTCCCTCTGGGTAGCTGGGTGTGGCCAAGAAGTGACTGCAATCTTGTCCCTTGTCAGCTCTACTATATATCTGAGAATTCTTATAGAACATATAAATAATCTTGTAGAAACATTATCTGTCAACCCTATACATGATCTTGGGCACAATCTCCCCTGCATAGACACACCTAATAGTTCAGCCTGTCCACCGATCTACCTACTTGTATATGAATGATTTTCTTCACTGACAACACAGTACTGTAAATGCAAAAGGGGTCATCTTTGTTGTCTGTACCTCGCCTGCACCTCTCTATGTCTTCCTCTTCCTCAGTGCCACTGTGTCGATCACTCACATTTGGTACATTGCCATTCTCTTCATCCAAATTAATACTTGTCTCTACCTATCTAACAGTGTTCCTTCCCCTCCACTCCCATCCCCGGTAACCAACAAAGAAAATTTCCTTCTATATATAAACCCTTCCTTGACTTTTTAGAGTAAGAGACTAATACAATATTTGTCTTTGTGTGATCAACTTATGTCATTCATGATAATGTCCTCCAAGTTTATTCACATTATGCAGTGTTTTGCAGATTCTACATTATTCTTTACAACTGCATACTATTCCATTGTATGTATGCACCATAGTTTGGTTATCCACTCTTCTGTTGATGGGCACCTGGGTTGTTTCTATCATTTTGCTATTGTAAATAGTGCTGTGGTGAACATGGATGTGTGTATATCTGCTCTTATCCCAGCTCTCACTCTTTTAAGATATATACCTAGTAATGAAATTGCTGGGTCAAATGGTATTTCTAATTTCCACTTTTTTAAGGAATCACCATACTGATTTCCACAGTGGTTGTACCATTTTACAGTCCCAGCAGCAGTGTAGGAGCATCCCAATCTCTCCACATCCTTGACAGCATTTGTTATTTTTTATCTCATTGAATTTTGCTGCTAGTGCTGGAGCAAGATGGTATCTCCTTGTTGTTTGGATTGGCATCTCTCTAATGACTAATGATCATGAACATTTCTTCATGTGTTTGTTGGCAGCCTGAATATCCTTTATGGTGAAGTGTCTATTCATGTGTTCTGCTCGCTTTCTAACTGGATTACTTTTCTTTTTGTTGTTGAGGTGTTGGAGTTTTCTACAAATTTGAGAGATAAGTCAGATGTGTCATTGCCAAATATTTTTTTACAAATCTGTAAGTTCTCATTTGACTCTTTTGGAGAAGTAATTGGAAGCACATAAAAAATTAATGTTTAGAAGGTCCCATTCATCTAGTTTATCTTCT
>NW_006922044.1:998230-1002540 GCF_000298275.1 Orycteropus afer afer | reverse complement strand
AGCCTTCTGGTTAGCAGTCAAGTGCCTTAGCCACTATGCTACCAGAGCTCCCAGTTTTTCCTTGAGGAACTTTATATTTTTATATTTCATATTTAAATCTTTGATCCATCTGGAATTAGTTTTTGTGTATGGTGTGAGGTATAGATCTTGTTTCATTTTTCTGCAAATGGATATCCAGTTTTGCCAGCACCATTTGTTAAACAGACACTAATTAAGATTAATCTTTTGAGTCAAGTGTCTGACCTTTGTTTTTAAATGAAGTGTTATACCATTGAGAATATTCTCAGAGTGCTGGAATTTCAGGTCTAATTGGAGATGGGAAGAGGGGAGGGTTATCTATAACACTGGGCCAAGATTTTCAGTGCTACAGCCAAGTCAAGAGGATA
Organism: Orycteropus afer afer; assembly: GCF_000298275.1. Taxonomy (NCBI): domain Eukaryota; kingdom Metazoa; phylum Chordata; class Mammalia; order Tubulidentata; family Orycteropodidae; genus Orycteropus; species Orycteropus afer. The sequence goes on along the minus strand of NW_006922044.1, from coordinate 1,002,154 downwards.
AAGAGGCTGGTTCAGTCTGTACCAGGTTCAGTTAAGGGAGAGAGGTGAGACTATGTCCGTCCAAGGAGTGGCTAGTGGGTTTTTTTACTTCCTAGATATATGTCTCAGTACTTAAATATCTCTGTGAATAGACATTGCCATTTGTTGTAAACTTTTAAGAAAATAAACTGTTCTACCACAGTATAATGATACTTGACAACTCCAAAGGAATAAAAAGAAACTAGGTTTAGAGCCACTCTGGCACTGTTTTTTCAGGAGAAAAGCTATAGCATTTCAAGGTTAAAGAAGGAAAATTTCATTATGAACTTTGTAGACTTATAATGTATGTACTATATGAGGCAATTTGTCATGGCCCACCTTATTTTTCACAGAATATTTAGTCTGCATTCATAGAAGTCACCACCTTTAGCCTAATTAAGGGAAAATATATTTGGAATTACAAGTTTAATAACTCCAGTTCCAGTGATGCAGATCACAATGAGGAAGCAGCTGCTTTACCATTCAAAACAGATGGTGCCTTTCTTTTTCTGTTTAGATTTCCCTTTTGGAAATGATACGCCCATTAAATACCAAAAAAGCTATGACTTCAAGACTTCTGTGTCATGAAATGTATTACTGGAAAAAGAGTATTAGGCATGTTTTAGAGTTTACTTGCATGTTTTCCTTTAACCATTGATTTGTAACCACCACCAAATGAAATAGTGGTAATAAGGCTTTCCATTACTTTTATTTATTTATTTATTTTAATTAGAAGAATCAAAATGCTCAAAAGAAGGCTCGTTTGAATAAGTAAATATTTGGGAATGATCAGCCAAGAGTTTCTCTAATTTGTAAACATGATTATTTTTAGTATAAGGTATATCACCTCGGAAGACAACATTAAAGAAAGTACTAAGGAAGAAAAGTGTAAAGCCATCTTCTCTATGATGACGTATCTTCAATATTTATACCTAAAATTTTAATTCCTTTGTTTTGGTTAGGTAGGGCTGCTCTAACAGGAATTGACCACAAATGGGTGACTTGAACAAACAGGAGTTTATTCTCTTATAGTTTTGGAGGCTGGAAGTCTGAGTTCAAAGTGCTAAGCTCTAGGGGCTGGATGAAAGCCACTTGACCTTGGGCTTTAGCGCAGACTCTTGTTCCTGGCCCACTGAAGCTGGAGGCTTTCTCCACTCAGGCAGCTGCTGGCTGCTGAGGCTGACAAACCTAAGGTCAACAAGTGAAAAGGCATAGTCCCAGTATTACCAAACCACACAGTAGGGCCATTAATTCAAGTCCATTAAGAGTCCCAAGATTGGCAGACCACATGGCAGGCTGCTGAATAATGATTTGGCTACATGCAGGATTCAAGTGCCAAAACTAGAGACCTTCCTCAAAGTTGCTTCTTATGTACTGGAAACAGACCACATCCCTAAAGCAGTTATTCAGCTGCACCAGTAGATTCTACCATGACCTGATTACCAATTTCACCATGGGGAATAACTACATCTAGCTTCCCAGCCACTCAACCAGGCTCAACCAAGATTACACATAACCTTAACTACCACAACCTTGTACTGTTGTTGTTATTTGCCATCGAGTTGGACCCGACTCATAGAAACCCGTCTTTGGGTTTCCAAGGAAGTATCACTAAGGAAGTAGATTGCCCAACCTTCCTTCCAAGGAGTGGCTGGTGGTTTTGAACCATCAGCCTTCTGGTTAGCAGTCAAGTGCCTTAGTTATTATGCTACCAGAGCTCTAGGAGTCAGCTTTTGTTAAGAAGAAGATTCATATGCTTTTATGAACTTAATTATACACATTAAAAAAATAAAGTTCATAAAGTCTCTGTTTCAGTTTTCTGAGTTGTTTTATTTTTTTTTTTAAATAATTTCTCTGAAAGGAAAAAAAGCACTTTCATCCATCCAATGACACAACACAATAATTTTGATATAACCAAAGATCATGTTGCTTGTATGTGTAAGCAAATCCTTTATGTGGGAACAATGTAGAGGCTCCCCAACTAGTCTGAAAGTCCTTTAAGGGCAGGACTGAGTCTTTGGCATAGTAGTGTCCTGGCTAGCTTATTGTCACAAACCTGGCCCATGTGATTAATAAGATGATTGTCAGTGTGACTGTATTCCAAGGTGACTTCTAAATCCTACTCCAAATTCAAATATATTCTATCTTGGCTTTTATATAATCAATTGGGAAAGGATGTAAGAATAAATGGAGCTCAGCAGTCATTCTTTTAACAATAAGCATCTCTTTGGGTTTTTAAAGTGGATTTTTGGTCTTGATCTTACTCAAAATGACAATGATAGTTTAAAACAAGATTTACAAGGTAAAAATGTCCCATATTTATTATTTGAAGAAGTCAATAAAATACTTTAAAACATTTAACCTTACTATTCACCATCACTATATTAAAAAAAAAAAAAAAAAAACACTTCTGATACTCACTCATTCTGTTTTAACCTACCTTACTTAATTCCTTCACTCCCATAATGATCTTAACAGTCCTTCTTCTAATTCCTTTTCCCTAATTTATATTTGAAGTTTCAACAGTCATCTCATCACATTGTCTCTGAGGAATTTTCCTTCACTAGCTATCCCACAATAAATCATTCCTAACAAGCTTTCAATCAACATCAGGGGAAATCCTTCTGGCATGAATTTTTATTATGTCTTACCATATTATAATCACTTTTCAGTTTCAACCTAAATACAGACTATGCTTAATATTATACTATTTCATCAAATTTGGAACTCCAATAGCTGTTTTCTTCCTCTTTAAAGTAACTTTCTTTCAAAATTTCTACACACACACACACACACACATTTATAACATTGTAGGCAATGCTGAAAATATGAAAAAGCACCAAGGGGGGAAAATTAAAAAAAAAAAAAAAAAAAAAAACCTCTATTCAATAATACTTTTAATATTTTATATAAATTCTTCATGTACAAGGGATCATTTATAGTAAGTTTTTAATGAAATTTAGTTTTTAAAAATGTTAATTCACATAAAATACGTGGCTATAAATCAAGCTTTTATTTAAGAAAATTAATTTGAAATATAGTAATTAACAAATAATCTGTTGTACTGCAGGCTTTTGGTAATAGTCCTCACTTTTTCAGGTTAGCTCATTTCAAGTTCACTTAGCTCTAAATCAGGATCTTGGTAGCCAGTACTCATGGATAAATGAGCCATGGAAAATAACAATATAACTTTATTTGAGGTCCTACCTAATCTGTCTGGGTAAGTAAAGATTCAATGGACTCTGCTTGTATGACTACAGGTCTTCACCATTACTTTTTAACATGTTATCTCTGACTTTATTGAAATAACTTTAATTGTAAGCCTCAGAGACAGTGGAGCATAATACCTTAGGTAAAATAGAAAATGTTATTTATATTCTTTTAATTGCAAAATAAAGATTTCTCAATATGTCCTTCTTATGTTAAACCTCCTTAAAAGGCCAAGGTCAGGTGAAGTATAAGGAAAGGGAAAAAATGAATTAATGTCCTCACTCATTTACCTTATGAATGAGTCAGAAATTTTAATTTACCCTGAACAAGGATGTTGGACAGTTGCTGATATAAGAAAAGAGTCTTCTTCCCAAATTAATTATTTTGGATACAGGAGTGTTTCAGGAATTAAGTTGTCTGGTTCCGTAATTTCCTGCCAAGTTATAAAGATGTTAAATGCTATGTTTCATCACAAAAATAGTATTTAAAAAATAAAACACAACTTTTTACAGCCTGTATAGTGCATTTCAAGTCATGAATGATAGGATCTTATGCTTGTCACCCAAGGTGATATAACAAAATAGATTTAAAAAAAAAAAAGGTCTAATATTAAGGGTATTAAGTCCTTGTAGGAATTTAAGCTTGGATGAAACATGATGGCACCAAGAGCTTTTCTTTACAACAAGAGCTCTTAAA
>NW_006922044.1:995580-997700 GCF_000298275.1 Orycteropus afer afer | reverse complement strand
TAATATTGTTTATAGGGAAAGTGCCCCAACTTTTGCCTTAACAAAGGCTGTAATTATTGTGTTATTTTCAGAATTAATTTAAATAAATGAAAAATTAGAAGGGCCCATGGTAGTAAGTGAGCTTCTCTGTTCTCAGACATACTCCTATTCTCTCTACAGTAACTCAACATTTACTTTTATTTTTATTTAGTAATTCTTTATAATTTAAGGTCATCAAATATACCCCTAAGAAATTATGTATGTTGGGCTAAAGATTAAAAAAAATACATAAAATAACTACATTTAAAATTCTTAAATAGGTAAGAAAATGAAGACAAATTATATAGGTAGATAGATAAATAGATAGATAGATAGATAAAAATATAAGATTTAATCAGAAGGCTTATAAAATTTAACCCCAATCAGCTCTAAAACATTTGTTAAGCAACAACACACACACATATAATTCACAGTTACTATGTAAGTTAAGACTATTCACTTGTTCAGGAGAGCAATTTTTCCTGTTACTGAGACTAAGAGAACTTTCTTCTGTCTTAGTGTCTTAGGTTAAGTAGAAGGTACCTAAACTCGCTTAAAAAAAATAATAATAATGCTTAAAAGGGAAATGTGATAAATTGGACCTGATCAACATTCAAAACTTTTCTATGAAAGACTGTTTACATGAAGAGAAGTCAAGCTACAAACTGAGAGAAAGTATTTGCAAATAACATATCTAAAAAAAAAAAAAAAAAAAACACTGCCGTTGAGTCAGATCCGACTCATAGCGACCCTTCCTTGAGTTTCCGAGGCAGTGTCACTAGGGAAGTAGATAGTCCAATCTTCCTTCGGAGGAGTGGCTGGTGGGTTTGAACTGCCAGCCTTTTGTTTAGCAGTCAAATGCCTTAGGCACTACACCACCAGAACTCACAACAATGTACTACTGATATCTAGAATATATTAAGAACTATCACAACCCAACTTTAATAAATCAAACAATGCAATTACAAAATGGCAAAATGCATAAATAGCCATTTCACCAGCAAGAATATACAGGTTGAAAATAAGCTTATGAAAAGATGTTCAGCATCATTGTCCATCAAAAACTGTAAACTAATACCTCATTAAGATATTACACACCTCTCAGAATAGATAAAATACAATAGGATGATAACATCAAATGCAGAAAACCCATTGCTGTCAAGTTGGTTCAGGCTCTTTTCAACCCTAGAGAATACAGCAGAAATACCCGAGAGGCTTTCTAAGACTATAATATTTAAAGAAGCAAACTACCATATCTTTTACCTGTGGAATAGCTGGTGAGCTTGAATTGCCAAACTTTCAGTTAGCAAGCACTTGGATGCTGATAAACTGTGTCACTGTAACAATGCTAATGTGAATGTGAAATATTGGAGCCATTCTGGAAAAGTAGTTTGACAGTTTCTTACAAAGCTAAATAAACATAAACTACCATACGACCAAGCAATTGTACCCCTGGGATTATTGCAGATAAATGAAAAGTGATGACCATCCAAAAATGTGTTACTGTCATTCATAGCTTTATTTGTAATAGGCCCATAGTGAAGCAATGACAGTGTCTCTCAATAGGTGAATTGTTCAACAAACAGTGGTACATCCATACCAAAGAATATAACAGTATAAAGGGACATACTACTCATACACACAATGTCTTGGATGAATCTTTGGGTAATCATGCTGACTGTAAAAAAGCCAATCCCCAAAGTTTGCATAATATATAATTTTATTTACTCAATAGTTTTGAAATAAAGAAATTATAGAAATGGATAATAGGTTAGTGATTACCAGCTGTCAAGGATAGGGGTCAGGATGAACGGTGTATGGGAGATTGATGTGAGCTGAGAGAGTCTTAAAATGATTGAACTTTTCTATATCCAGATGACATCAATGTCTACATTATGGTTTTGATATTATACTATAGTTTTGTAAAATGTTGCTATGGGGGAAGTTGGGGAAAGGGTACATGACAACTCTATAACTCACAGCTGCTTTCAAAACTACAAGTTTCTCAAAATATGAAATTTGATTTTTAAAACAGCTTTGTGGAAGGGAGTTTTATGGTGAGTGTTACACATTAAATTTTATTGATCCATCCTAATTGAAGA
>NW_006922044.1:992368-993230 GCF_000298275.1 Orycteropus afer afer | reverse complement strand
ATTTCCGTTCCTGATTAGATGTCTTTGCAGAGGTCTTTCAAAGTGACTTGTTATTGAAAATATGGCTTAATTGCTATTCTTAAGGGTTGCAGGCGATTTGTTTTTGTTTATGAAGCATAAATGTTTCCTTTCATAATAATCTGATGGCTAATTGAAAATGCACAAGAAAATGAATGATTCTTCATAGTCAAATTCAGATTTCTCAACACGATTCTATGAACATTAGATTCAGTAGATATCAATCAAAACAATCAAATCAAATAAAACTACTGTTGTTTAGTCAATTCTGACTCATAGTGACTCTACAAGACTGAGTAGAATTTCCCCATAGGGTTTCCCAGGCTATAAATATTTAGGAAAGCAGATTGCCACATCTTTCTCTTGCAGAGCAGCTGTTGGGTTCGAACCATTGACCTTTCAGTTAGCAGCCAAGCTCTTTAACCACTGTGCCACAAGGTTTCTTTACTGATGCCACTGGTTTCTTTACTGCAGGAGTTTTCACAATTGATTTACTGATGCACATGAACGTCTGTAGTAGATAAATGTACAGAAATTACCAAATTCATTTAGCTGCCTAAGAACATCTCAAGGAAGTAGTATTCTTTGAAACAAATTTTAAGAAATATTTTTATAAATGCTAATGGCATAAATAATTTTTAAGAGTAATTATAAATGGGAGAAACATCTCTTTTCAGAGGAGTAATGAATGAGCTGTCTGAGCACAAACTTGGAATCTCATAGCGCCCATCAAAATGCACCCATTTTATTTGCTTCCACCAACAGGTCCTTTCCTATGGAATGACCATAACAAAGCATCTTGTAGATTATGTTTCCTGGAAAGACAAACTAAAATGTGTTGAAG
>NW_006922044.1:986919-988528 GCF_000298275.1 Orycteropus afer afer | reverse complement strand
ATTATGAATTCACCTAAGAGATTTACATTATTTTCATCACTTTGGGGATTCAGAGCAAGTTAGAGGCGTAACTTTAGCATTAGCATATTTAACCTGCCAATTTTTCTGCTTGACATCAATAATAGTTGTTCAGCCTTGCAATTTGATTTTTTATGAAATTATGACACATATGCTAAGCACCATCTGGTTTGTCTATCATGTGTTAATAATACTCATATAAATATGAAATATACATAGATAGTATTCCCCATCATAAAAATAAATACACCCTTTTCTTCTCACATTCCTATCTAGCCATTCTCCAAAATTTTCAAGTATCCTTCACAAAATGCTTCTAAATAGAAGGGTCTGTATTTGATCTATCAACCCTCTATTGTTCATTTGGGAGCTGGTAGTACAGTGGTTAAGAGCTTGGCTGCTAACCAAAAGGTCTGTGGTTTGAACTCACTTGTCAGTCCACAGGAGATACTGTAAAGATTATACTCTTGGAAACACTACATGGCTGTGCTACTTGTCCAGTAGGTTCACTTCATCCAGTCACTTATTTTTTCACTTGATTGTTTTCTTTTTCTCTTCACTAAACTGCTATCTCTTTGGTAACTTTCTTCGTTCACTGCTGCAAACCGTGTTCCTAGAATACTTCTGAACTCCCTGCCTTTGAGTTGATTCTGACTCGCGCTGATCTCCATTGTGTTTCCAAAGCTATAAATCTTAAAGGAAACAGACCACCCCATCTTTCTTCGACAAAGTAACTGGGGGGTAGAAACGAGCAACTGTTTTGTTAGCAGCAAAATGCCTTAAGAATTGCATCACCAGAGCTCCTTTAGAACCCTTCTAGGAATATATTAAACATTCAATAAATGTTTATTAAATTAAGTGGTGAATGTGTTGTTTACTCTTTTGTTCTTTTGAGTTAATTCTAACTCACAGCAACCCTGTTTGACAGAGTAGAGCTGCCCCATAGTGTTCTCTGGCTGTAATTTTTACAGGAGCAGATCAATAAGTTTTTCCCCTAGGAGTGCCTGACCATTGTGCCACTAAAGCTCCTTAATTAATTAATGAATATATTATCTAAATAAAATGTTTACCATTGTAACAAAAAAAAATTAATAAGAAGAAAAACAGACATGAATGTGTTTTAAAATATACTTATTCTCAATAAATTATTTGTCAATAGTATATTTAAAATTTTCCATTAAGTAAGGTGCTAAAGCATCAATATGAAATAATTTGGGGAAATACTGAAAATATCAAAATTAGGTAATATGGCTAGTTGTGTCAAAAAATATTTTTGATTCCTACATTTAATTCATTCTTGAAGGATAAATACAGTTTTTATTTCAATATTTCTGCTCTTCTGTAATTAGAGTCCCAATTATTTAAATTAACTCAAATTTGTATTTCTCAAAAAACTTTTCTGTACCTACTTCTCCTGCCATTGGAATATTTTTCATCTGCTAGGATTCATCTCAGACATCACATGTACCATGAGCCTTTTCTTCCTTTTTCATCCCTTATCCAATAGTTAAAATTGTGTGTCAACTTGGCGGAGCCATGGTTTTGAGTGGCATGTCAGCTGGATATAGTTTTTCCCTGTGATGAGAGTGTA
>NW_006922044.1:984916-986289 GCF_000298275.1 Orycteropus afer afer | reverse complement strand
TACCTAGTTATATAAATCAATCCTTATGTTATATTGTTTGCTTATATAGCAGTTTTCCATAAAATTAGGTGATTAGAAGGCAATTGAAGGAGGCACAGTACTGTCATTTGAGGGGTCTCAGTGACACAAGTGATTTGCAATTGGTTGCTAACTTAAAAGTTGGCAGTTCAAATCCACCCAGTAGTTCTGTGGAAGAAAATCCTGGCAACTTGCTTCTGTAAAAGTTATAGCCAAGAAAACCTTATGGAGCAGACATCTACTCTGTAACATATGGGGTTGCTGTCAGAGTTTATGCTTGTGGTTAGAATCCCATTTGGGAATGGTATTTGTTATGATAATGAGGCAAGAATATTATAAGGTGTGGTTTAGGTCAATCTTTTAACAGGATATGAAAAGAGCAGATTAAACAAGCAGACTTGGGGGAGTATCGATGCCAAGCCAAGCCACACAGAGATCTCCAAGGAACAAGGGGACAGACGCTGTAAAACCAAGGACTCTCCCTCAGAGCCCACAGACAGAGCAAGCCTGTCACTAGAGCCAGTACCATGAATTAGGACTTCAGGGTTTGCAAATGTTGGTAAACGTTACCCACTTGTGATGTTTCTCTTATACTAGCACTGGCTAATATCTAAGATATTCACCATGAATTCGGGCTATCAACAATAGCTGGCATAGTAATGCCATTCAAATGTGATAACTGAAAACATTTTATATATCACAAGTATAACAAATGATTCTGTTTCTAGAAATGAAAATATCAAACTTTCCTAATTATATAAATATAAAATACCTTGGTATATTTTATTTTAATCATATTAAACTCTGAGATAACATTGAAGAAAAGGATAAGATTATTTTGTCAAGTAATCGTATCTCACCAAATTTAGATAAACATTTATCATGCCATATTCTCAGTTGTGTCATGGTCTGAAATTAGTTTGGAAACTAACAGATTAGTTTCTGCAACTAATCTGTTCTTTATATTTAACCAGAAAACTATCAACATCACCAACCTAAAATACAGTTCCAGAATTCATACTTTGTGTGTATGTGCAAAATGTGTACTTGATGACCACTCCTGCATGTGGAATCCCATTGGCCATCCTCTTTAACACACATAAAAAGCTGGAGCATCCTCTATGAACTTGCCATGTTGCTAATTATCTGCATTTGAGAAATTCTGTATCCGTTTCTCTTATGGGACTTTGTCACCTATCTGAAAGTGCTTAATCTCTTTGTGTTAAACAGCTGTCTTCTATTGATTCAACTCTCTTTATCTTGCTTGGAAATTGGTATTTTCATATCTGTTTATTTGCATGCCAAAATTATGCTTGCTTACTTGGTTTAGCCTTAGTTTCACTTAAAATAAAACC
>NW_006922044.1:982300-984246 GCF_000298275.1 Orycteropus afer afer | reverse complement strand
GGAGAAGATAATTGAAAAGTGTTTCTGATTTCTTTACATTATAGGAAATAAAAGGAAACCACTTATAAATATCAGTATAATTATTACAAGCAGGTACATATAAATCTCTCAAGAGAGGAGATAATTTTTATGGCAATAAAATACAAAACACTTCACAACACTTCTCATATAGTATTTTATTTTGTGGTCTTAAACAATGGAGATGTGATTACTTCTTTTGATGGCATATGGAAATGGAGATTATCAAAAGGTAAACCTGTTGAATTTCCAAAATTCCCTGTAGAGATTTCCCACCACAAATATATATGAGGATCAAAACTGCCTCCTTAATTTGTTTATATAAATCTCTTTAAATCAAGTTAATGTGTTGACTTAATTCGATTAATCTAGATACCATCAAACTCTTGAATTGTAGAATGATATTCTGAATAAATGCATGCTGTTTAATAGTTATACATAGATTTCCTTTATAAAATTCAATCAATATTTTTAAAAACACTTTTTGAATATATGGGTACATTTTTTCTATCATAGTTTTTTTTTTTCTTTTCAGATTTTCTAAGTTTATGCCTTGGAATGTGATTTTAAGATAATTCTAAAGTTGTATGATAAACTGAACCCAAAATTTTCACATTAAATGTATTTAAATGAATACATGTGTATTCAAATAAAAGATTTATTTATTTGTTAGTATTACAGAGTATACACACTGCTGTCAAGTGAGACCTGACTCCTAGAGACCCCTCCTTGGGTTTCCGAGGCAGTCTCAGTAGTGAAGTAGATCGCCCAACCTTCCTTCCAAGGAGTGGCTGGTGGGGGGCTGCTACTAAAGATGGGGGGCTGCTACTAAAGAAACCATTCTCTAACTTTGCATAATTTCTGAAGCAAAATGTGTGTTAATTTTTGTTAAATATACTTTAGAAATTAGTCTGTGTAACTAAAGTCCAAAAGCTTTTGCAAATTTTTATAAATACTGTATTCATTTTCATGACATTTTAGTGTAAAGAATCTGAATATTTCCTATAAGAAGAACAAGAAAAGAATAGGACTTCATACTTTTGAAAAAAATCTACCTTTTATTTGTATATATTCTATATTTTGCTACTTGAATTTCAAATTTAAATAGACCATGCAATATCAGCTAGCAGAAATATACTACTGAGCTACCTGCATGCTTGGTTTTTCTCAGAAGTAATTATGTATAATCCATGAGGTTTATTTTAGGTTCAATTTTTCTCTAAAAGAAAAAAAAAAAACTAACAAATGTTCTCCATGCACTGGAAATAATGTATCTCTCTTTCCCTCTCTCTCCCTCACTCACTCTCTCTCACACATACAGATGCATACACACAGTCACATACAAAATATGTAATTTATAAATATATATAAATTTAATTCATAGATGAGGATATAAAACATTTCAGTTAAACATATGACTATATACTTAACCTAACTCATAAACTAGGTTGTACAACTGAAATGAATAAGGATATTATTCTACTTACAAAGCTAGAAAACTTAAGAAGATTATAATGGAGAATAATAATAATATTTTGTGAAAAAATTAAAACGAACCCATGAGAGTCAATGTACTACTTTGAGTATGTCCGACTTGAATTTAGAGACCATTTCAAGAACGAATGTGACACATTGAATACAGATGATTGAAGACGAGACGACTTGTGGAATGACATCAAGGATATCATACGTATGGAAAGCAACAAGTCATTGAAAAGACAAGAAGGAAAGAGAAGACCAAAATGAATTTCAAAAGAGATTTTGAAACTTACTCTTGAACATAGGCTTGCTAAAGTGAATTGAAAAAACATGAAGTAAAAGCTGAACAGAGTTCAAAGGATAAAAGACAAAGTAATGTATTATAATGAAATCTGCAAAGACATGTAGTTAGAAAGGCAAAAGGGAAGAACACATTTCCCAAACTGAAA
>NW_006922044.1:978529-981705 GCF_000298275.1 Orycteropus afer afer | reverse complement strand
AACCCATGAGAGTCAACGTACTACTTTGAATGCATAAATTATTGAACAATATAATTAATATCACATGTGAGTAAAATTTTGCTGAATAATGATAATAATTTTCCAGTAATTCAAAAATGGTTGAAGCAGTACATTAGTGAGGAACTGGCAGAAATTCAAGGTGGATTCAAACAGGGACATGGCATGTGGAATATCATTGTTCCTGTCACATGGACCTTGGCTGAAAGCAGAGAATACCAGAAAGATGTTTAGTTGTGTTTTATTGAGCATGCAAAGACATTAAACTGTGTGGATTATAAGAAATTTTTGTATAACATTACAAAGAATGGGAATTCCAGAACAGCTAATTGTGCTCATGCAGAATCTGTACAAAGACAGAGAGATAATTGTTCAGACAGAACAAACAAGAGGGTACTGCATAGTTTAAAATCGAGAAATGTGTGTATCAGGGTTGTATTCTTTCACCATCTTTATTCAGTCTGTATGCTTAGCAAATACTGAGAAGCTGAGCTATATGAAGAAGTGTTGATGTCAGGATTGGAGGAAGACCTATTAACATCCTGCAATATGCTGATGAGACACCTTGCTTGCTGAAAACAAGGAGGACTTAAAGAACTGACTGATGAAGAGCAAAGTCTGTCGCCTTCATTCCAAGTTACACTTCAACATATAGAAAGGAAAAAAGAAAAAAATCCTCACAACTGGACCAATAAACAACATCATGATAAACTGAGAAAATATTGATGTTGTCAAGGATTTCATTTTCATTGGATCTACAGTCACCACCCAAGAAGTCAAAAAGTCAAGTGACATATTGCTTTGGGGAAATCTGACACAAGACTTCTTTAAAGTTTTCAAAAGCCAAGCTGTCACTTTGAGGACTGAAATGTGCTTGACTCACACCATAATAATTTCAATCACCTCAAACAGACATGTGAAAGCTGGACAATGAATAAGGAAGACTGAAGATGGCTTGATGCATTTGAATTATGGTATTTATAAAAAATATTGAATATACCATGGACTGCCAGAACAGTGAACAAATCTGTCTTGGAAAAAGTGCAGCCAGAATGCTCCATAGAAGAGAGGATGGTTAGACTTTCTCATTTACTTTGGGTGTGTTATCAGGAAGGACCAGTCCCTGGAAAATGACATCACCCTTGGTAGAGTAGAGGGTCAGTCAAAAAGAAGAAGATCCTTAACCAGCTGGGTAGACATGGTGGCTACAGCAGTGGGCTCAAGCATAGCAATGATTGTGAGGATGGCATAGGAAGTGGTTCTTTCTTTTGTACGTAGGATAGCTATGAGTTGAAACTGACTTGATTGCACATAACAACAAAAAGGGGAAATATTTTCTGATGTTGAGATTAAAATGTAATTCATGTCGTGTATTTTGTCATATTTGTTTTTGGTCTCAACTTCTTTTTCTAGCAAAAATTTTCTAAGTCTTAGCCTGAGACTTCCATATGCTTCTATATTTGTTCAGAAACAATAGATCTCTTGGGTCAGGGAAACAGTGTTTTAAGGAGTTAAGAAATAGGGGATGCCTTGAGATTTAGACTAAATCTGTGATCAAATCTTGCTTGTATTATGTAATGCTGGACATACCATGTGACCTTTGATGGTCAAGTAACAAGCATAAAGATAATGGCCTAGACTTTAAAGTAAGCAGAACATAAAGAAAAAATACAGGCTAAAATTCTAAAAATCATTACTGAGCAGCTTCACCATTCAAGGAATGCTTTGCAATGCTATTTATATAATAAAAACAAACACCTATTTCTTCAAGTTACAATAACAGGGGTTTCTGTTATTTGTCATCAGATACATTTCCAAGAAATGCAAGAGGTTTATTTATGTTTTAGGGAATTAGTAGTCTATCAAAGAGATCAATTCTTCTTGAGTAAATGACATAAACGAGCTGCCTTTCACGTGATGTGCACTTCCCAACAATGCAGATTGGAAAGGGAGAAAGATCCCAGGACAACCAGAGGTAATCTGACCATAAATGGAAAGGTGACAAAGAGGAAAGCAATAGTATCAAACAGAGAAATGTAAAGATGCTATACAACAAATCAATTGCTAAATTATTGTTTCCATCCTTCCCCCTCCCCACTAACACACATTTCACATCACCTTGTTAGAAGAGAAAGACCCTGAATTGAATTTCAGAAACACATAGCAGAGAACTGCAAATGTGCAGGAGTCACCACTGGAAGTCAAATATCAGGAAGGGATGTCCACAACTAACGCTTTAGGAAGGATGACTCCTGCAGACACAAGGATGAGAGGAAAGGGGTCCATCGCCATTGGAAGTTGGTTTTCATACGTTTATCAAAATGATATTTTCATTGAAGATAAATGTTGAAAATGTTCCTTTGTGGGAAAGGTGCTAGTTATTGCTGTCACTGGAAATGTTTGCAAGGACAAGTCTGTGGGAATGGGCCTCTAATTTCCATACAAATGAAACAATATATGTAAATTTGGGGACAGTGTCCTTATTTGGGTGCTACTCATGATTACACAGTTTTTGAGAAACGTGCTAGTTTGCTAGTTTAATAATAAATCACTTTCATCCATCAAAATAGATGATCCTTCATTCTCTTGATTGGCTGTGCCACTTTTGACAATTTAGCTCTTGCTCAAAGATTTGTAGTGAAGGTTAATGCAAAAGACTGAATTTATTTATCAGTGACACTTCAGGAAGTAAATCTTCAGCCAGGGCCTCCCAAGTATCAGTAGGTTTCTTTCCTTTGAAGTAAAAATAACAGAATTTGGGATATTTCTCACAGGGAAATTACAACATGTATTACACCAAGATTTCACTATAAGCAAATTTAAATGAATAAAAAAGAAATCTTTATTAATTCCCAGTCTATGACTTTCCAGGAAGATAGGGCATGACATCCCTATAACTGAGCAACATAACTATTTGAAAAAAAATTGTCAAAAGAAGTATTGTGGGAGGTTAGCTTATTTTTGTAAGTGTATAAATTTAGCTATAAGAGTGGTGATCATAATAGATGGTATAAATCTTGAATGAGAAAATTGACATTTTAAGAGAAAATAGAAAATTTGTTTGATTTTTTTAAATGCAAGGAAATGAGTTCATTAGGGTTATCTTGGCTTACTCTAGCTGTCTTAATAAGCCAGTGGGTGCTTACATGTGAGAACCA
>NW_006922044.1:976981-977614 GCF_000298275.1 Orycteropus afer afer | reverse complement strand
AATCTACTTCCGTAGTGATACTGCCTCGGAAACCCAAGGAGGGGTCGCTATGAGTCAGGTCCGACTTGACGGCACATAACAACAACAACAACAAATATATATATATATATATAGCCTTAGAAACACTATGGGGAGCTCTACTCAGTCCTATAGTGTCACCAAGAGTCAAGTCATCACAACAGCAATGAATTTATGCAAGAAAAACACTATGGATAAATATAGATCACTAGAGAAGAAAACTCACCCCTTCATGAAATGTATGACTTCTAAGAGTGTGTTCTATATGACCACTTTTAAATTATTAATACAATTGCAAAGTATCTTTTTAAGTGACTTGGGGTTTGAGAACATTTATGATTCCATTTTGGTGCTGTATAGAGCAACACGCCAATCGCATTTCAATGACTCAGATGTGCTAGCTCTTTAGCTACTAATTGCTATAAATGATAGAGTGCTAGAAATATTTTAAAATAGAACTTGCCTACATTTATGTATTAACAATGTAAATCTAAGGCATACTTTGAAGAATGATTTTGAAGTTTCGTTGTGTTGTATTTTTAAAATTATACTCTGATTTCATGTAAGAAATCTATTAGTTGCATTACTTCAAGTTTGACTAACTTTAAATATAGA
>NW_006922044.1:974646-975591 GCF_000298275.1 Orycteropus afer afer | reverse complement strand
AACTAGCTTCAACAATTACCAGTGAACAACTTTTCAAAGAATATTATATATGATGCACAGAGGAAATGACTATTCTACTGAGAAATGGCATTTCTCCTGAATATGCTCTGTTGAAGCCAAGTGAAGAAAGCATTGAGTTGATGACACCACTCAAATAAACAATCTCAGGACTGCTTTCATCAGTCACAGTGATTTGTTATATTGTCATTTTGCTAGGAGGTAAATACCAGGGGAAAAATAGCAGCTGTTGGATTCAAGTATGTGATTTTATTTGGTTTCTTTTAATATTTAACACTGAATGAGGGAGATAGACCTTTCAAATGTTCTAATTTCCTAGCAAGAATACATAGTTTATAATTTCTACTGTCAGCCAGTTTTTTCTACTTTGATTTCAAAACAATAAATATACTTTTCACTGGTCAGCTGTGATTGTACATTTCGATAGATAAAAATACGTTTCCATGTGTACTTAACTGAAACTCCTGCATGATACCTGAAAAAGCAAAGTTTAAATTGTAGTGAACTGATCAGGGAAATTAAATATAGTGACAGAGCATAGTTAAATATATTCACAAGAGGAAAAAGTGAAAAACAAAATTGTTGGAAATTACAAAATATAATGTTAAGTAATTTTTTGGTTAAAACTGAACTCATAAAAAGTATAAAACCAACTGGTAAAATATGGTATATTCATACAATGAAATATTTAGAAATTAAAGAAGAATGAAATATTGCTGCATATTATCTCAATGGACCTTGAAAACATGCTAAGTGAAGAAACCAGTCGAAAAGACTATACATTGTATGATTCTATTTAGGTAAAGTATCCAGAGTAAGTAAATCATTAATAGTGTAGAGTATTGGTTCCCAGGGGCTATGATTTGTGTCAGTAAGAAAGGTGAGAATATGAAATAATTATTAATGGGTATAGAGTTTCTTTGTGAG
>NW_006922044.1:971094-973986 GCF_000298275.1 Orycteropus afer afer | reverse complement strand
TTCTTTGGTCTTACTTATTGATTGTCCACAGGTACATGAGACAACTGAAAATATCAAAGATTGAGTTATACACTACTTGGTCTTCAAAGTGACATCTTAGTTCCTTAACACTTAAAAAAGTCTTTTACAGCAGATTTGCTCAGTACAGTACGTTGTCTGAATTTTTGACTGCTCCTTTCATGGGCATTGATTGTGGATCCAAATGAAATGAAATCCGTGACAATTTCAATCTTTTCTCCATTTATCATGATGTTGCTTATTGGCCTAGTTGTGAGGATTTTTGTTTTCTTTATGTTGAGGTGCAATCCACACAGAAGGCTGTAGTCTTCGATTTTCATTGGTAAGTGCTTCAAGTCTTCTTCACTTTCAGTAAAAAAGGCTGTGTCATCTGCATATCACAGGTTGTTAATAACTCTTCCTACAATCCTGATGCAGCATTCTTCATATAGTCCAGTTCCTTGGATTATTGGCTTAGCCTAGAGATTGAATAAGTGTAATGAAAGATATAGCCTGACATAAATCTTTGCTGATTTCAAAATATGCAGTATCCCCTTGTTCTGTTCCAATGACTGTGTCTTAGTGTACATGTTCCTCATGAGCACAATTAAGTGTTCTAGAGTTCCAATTGTTTGCGATGTTATCCATAACTTATTATCATCTCAAAGATCATAGAAGATATAAATGAAGGGTATTTACATGCTCTTAAATAAAACAACAATAAAAATTTATTTATCCCAATAATAATCTA
This sequence comes from Orycteropus afer afer, assembly GCF_000298275.1. Lineage (NCBI taxonomy): Eukaryota > Metazoa > Chordata > Mammalia > Tubulidentata > Orycteropodidae > Orycteropus > Orycteropus afer. The sequence goes on along the minus strand of NW_006922044.1, from coordinate 973,238 downwards.
TACATTATTTGAAATTCCAATCAATTTTCTATGGAATATTTTAAATTAAGACAATAGCTTTATTTTTAATTGTATATGGAGGAAATATAGTTACTAATAGCCAAATCACCTCTAAAAAGATAACAGTTAAGATAAAATCTACCCTAACATACACTAAGATATAGGTCATAATATAAGCTATAAAGTCATAATACCATAGTATGTTATTCTTGCAAGAACAGACAAATAAGCCAATGGAGCAGAAGTTTCTATAAACAAACAGACCAATGTGTATACTAAAGAGCTCAGTGAGTAAGAGAGGGGTTGCCACAAATAATGTAAAAAGATGGATTGTTTAGTATATTTCTGGGCAAACTGAAATTCCCCTGAAAAAGGGAAATGAAATTGAATTATCATCTAATACAACACAATAATTTAGAATGGATATATTGAAAATGACTGGGTAGAATGTAAACTATACAATTAAGAAAATGTAGAAGTATTTTTTACCTCAGGAACATAAATTACTTCTTTAAAAATAAGCTAAAATAAAGGAACTATTCAGTTAAGAATGAGGTGATACCAGCATTAAAGACATTCTTAGCTGATAGATTAAGATGTTATTTTTAATATTTAAAACTATTAAAATCTTATATCTAGAATATTTATCCACCACTCATCTGTCATTTTTTAATATTTATATCCTGTTGTTGTTAGTTACTTTGACTCGTAGAGACCTTATGTGGAACAGAATGCAACATTGCTTGGCCATGAGCCATTTTTGTGATTGTTGGTGTGTTTGGGTCGATTGTTGAAGCTATTGCAGAGCCCCTCTAAACTATGGGGTTCATCTTTTAGTGCTATATCAGAAAATATTCTGGTATGATTCCTGGGGTTTCTTTGACTGGAAGTAAATCACCAGGTCTTTCTTCCTAGTCTGCTTTAGTCTGGAAGCTCTAAGACTTTTCCACCATGGGTGACCAGTGACATAGTTCCAGAATCACAGCAACACACAAGACCACAGTACAACAAACCAACAGATGGGTGGTGGATCTATATCATAAAGGGATATATATCGGGAACACATTGAGCAAATTAGATAAGACATACCACAGAATACTATGTGCACGACTCTTTACTTTGAAATGAACTTTTCAAATAATAACCTCTTTGAAATAAGACTCCTCTCTTTTTTCTTGTTGGGGTTCAATTTTTACTTGGAGTGAGTTGTATCATAGTCCAGAGACATAAGAAGAGAAAACTCACAAACTTGATCTATGCTGCAGAATATTCACTTGCACATAATCTCTGGCATATATCCCTTGCTCTGAAAGGTTAGAATTAAAAATGCATGCTCATATTTGCTGCGCTTGGGCAAGCTGTTACACCTTAGTGCAGCTTCACTCTGTGTGAGAAAACATGCGTGAAACTACCAATTTCATGACTGTCTTCCAGCTCTCTAGTGGCTGGGGAGACCTTGTATGTATTTCTCTCTATAGTTCTGAGAAAGAAAGGCTTTGTGTAAGCCAAGTGAAGGAACTTTTTTCCTCCTGGCACATTTGCTCTGTAGTGCATATCAGAGACTGTGAGTTTGATGTTTGCTCTTTATAAATGGAACGCTAAAGTGCTGATGGCTAAGCTTTAGTGCCTGCATCCAGTCTAAAGTGCCAAAAGGGAAGATGTGAAAAGCTTAATTTGAAAACAGTAACTGCAGAAAACTGAAATCATATAGATAGGCAGAGAAATATTTTCTAATGAGTAATTTTTCTTCCTCATTGTTCTAAGAATATACATATGATATGATGTTACACGTATCTTGTGGAACACATTGCCAAACTGAAAAGAATATTATTTTATGTTTCAGAATAAATTATTTTACGAAGTGTACTTTTTAACATTTAATTAATAAAATATTAGTTCTCTCCAAACATATTTATACATGATAATAGTTAAAGTGGTTTTCTGAATAAATGTTATACTCCAAGAGGAGTTTATAATTTTAAAAATTCAACTTAATTTTTCTTACCATAATTATAACAAAGTGATTTCCTTTTAAGTGTTTTCCCTCACTTTCAATGCAACTTATTGTAAAGTTATTTGAAAATAAAGTTTAAGCTCTAGATATTCTTTCTAACTACTGAGAAAATTCTCAACATCTTTTGTTA
>NW_006922044.1:962429-970324 GCF_000298275.1 Orycteropus afer afer | reverse complement strand
TGTGAAAGTTAAGTGAGACTACTACTTGGCTGGTCAAACTACACCTTTGATGTTCTTCTGGTTTGTTGCTGGGTTGTAGACAATCTTTAGGGCAATGAAAGTATTTTAAGCACAGTATTTTGGAGTATAGACAAATAAAATGAGCATATTTAAGCCAGAGTAGAGAAAATTTTGAAAGGATATGGAGACAAGTAACAAGAATTGAAAGATGGTATGTACAAGAAAGTCTTTCTCATCTGTAGATGGAGCATAGAAGGAATACATTCCCAATAGCTGTTGTATAGGAAAATAGTAACATAAAATATATAAAGTTCCATGACTTAGTAAAGTCTCTATAAACATCCTTGATGCTATTATATTTGTAGAGATCTTTTAACTTTATACAAAGGAAAGATCCTTACATGGAAAAATTCTTGACAACATCCATCTCAGAAATATTTTATTCACATCACAGATGGAGAAGTGAGGAGAAGTTTTAGAGAGCTGAATTCAACCTCTTTCTACCATCTCTAATCATCATAGACCAGTCAAGTCCTTGGCATAAAATTGAGTCCTTACAATATAGAAAGCTCAAAGTTAAAGTGATGAATTTTAATGTTATATGAAACCAGTGCACTCAGTTCAAAGACATTCATTCAAATGACTAGCTGAACTTCTTATTTAAACTTGGTTGTCATTTCCCTCCTTTGAATCTGTATTTGCAGTTGATTATCCTGTAAACTAATGTGCGTTTGTCAGCCTCTATACAAGTGGTTGAAGAAGCTGTTTCAACTGAGAAACATTAAAACTGCAGTTTCAGCAGTATTACTAAACTAAGGCTTTGAAATTAAGAAGAATACTCAAATGTGAATTTTCTCTGTTGCCAACATTAACAAGCTTAAAAATTTTGAAAAAAAAAAAAAAACGTTGTTTTGTATCTGTTTATTATTGTGTCTTGGAAGTTTTCTGAGGAACTGTATCATTCATTTTCTTAGTTTTCTATCACATCAGTATAATACTCTTCAATAAATTATGACATAACTATGTTGAAACGTTCTATTTCTTTATTAACAACTTGCAGTTTTCCAAGATTCATACTTCATACATTCCATATTCTGATTATTAATGAATGTTTGCTGCTGTTTATTCCCATTTTGAGGCATACCTCATCAGTAAATGAAGGTTCTGAAAGCTTTACTCCATCCACATCATTAAGGTCAACTGTACTTTGAGGAGACGGCCCTTTCTCAGTCATATTTTCAGTATCTTCCAACCTGAGGGGCTCAATTCTGACCCTATATCAGACAGTGTTCAGGGCTATTCATAGTTTTCCAGTAATATATCATACAGTGTTTCACTGTTATTCAAAAGGTGTTCAATGACCAATTGTTTAAGAAGTAGAGGGCTCTTCCTTCTTCCAAGTCTGTATTAGTCTAGAAGCCCTTTTGAAACCTGTCCACCAAGGGTGACCCTCCTGGCAGTGGCATAGGCTTCAGCCTCACAGTACCATGCCACCATAGTATGACAAAATGACAGACGAGTGTCAAGAGAAGATGCAAGGGAGACATAGAGTCACTGGACAAAAAAAGATTTGGTCATTATTCAACTATTTCAAAAGTGGCATATGATCAAGAATCACATTGTATTGAGGAATTATATTGTACTGAAGGTAGAAGTCGAAGCTGTACTGAGGAAAGTGGTGACAAACAGAGCTCCAGGAATTGATGGAATAACCACTAAGATGTCTCAACAAACAGACGCCATTCTGGAGGTATTTACTTGACTATGGCAGGAAATTTGGAAGATAGCTACCTGGGCAACTACTGGAAGAGACTCTTATGTATACTCATTCCAAAGAAAAGTGATCAAACAGAATGTTGAAATTATTAAACAGTATCATTAATACTACATACAACTAAAATCTTGCTAAAGAAAATTAAAAAAAAAATTATTGCAGCACTATATTGACAGGAAATTTTGAGAAATACAAGCTGCATTAAGAGAAGGTTTGGAACAAGGAATATCATTGCTGATGTTAGATGGATCTTGGCTGAAAACAATGAATACCAGAAAGATGTTTACTTGTGTTTTATTTATTATGCAAAAGCATTTGACTATGTGGATCATAACAAATTTTAGATAACATTGCAAAACATGGAAATTCCAGAATACTTAATTGCGTTCATAAGGAACCTTGACATAGACCAAAAGACTGTTGTTTGACTAGAACAAGGGGATACTGCATGGTTTAACATCAGGAAAGGGGTGTGTCAGGTTTGTATCCTTTCACCATATTTATTCAATCTGTATGGTGAACAAATAATCTGAGAAGCTAGATTGACTATATGAAGAAGAATGCGGTATCAGGATTGCAGGAAGACTCTTTAGCAATCTGCAAAATGCAGATGACACAACCTTGCTTGCTGAAAGTGAAGATGACTTGAAGCACTTACTGATGAAGATGAAAGACTACAGTTTTCAATATGGATTGCACCTCAACATAAAGAAAACGGAATCCTCACAACTGGACCAGTAAAGAACATGATGATAAATGGAGAAAAGTTTGAAGTTTTCAGGGATTTCATTTTACTTGGATCCACAATCTACACCCATGGAAGCAGCAGTCAAGAAATCAAACATTGTGTTGCATTGGGCAAATCTGCTGCAAAATACCTCTTTAAAGTGTTAAGAAGGAAAGATGTCACTTTGAAGGCAAAGTTACACCTATCCCAAGCCATGGTATTTTTAATTGCCCCATATACATGTGGAAGGTGGCCAATGAATAAGGAGAACCACAGAAGAATTGATGCCTTTGAGTTGTGGTGGTGAAGAAGAATACTGAAAAGATCATGGACTGACAGAACAATGAACAAATCTATCCTGGAACAAGTGCAGCAGGATTTCTTCTTAGAAGCAGCAATGGCAAGGCTTTGTCTCTCCCACTTTGATCACACTGTCAGAAGGGACTATTCCCTGGAGAAAGAGATCATGCTTGGTAAAGTAGAGGGTCAGCAAAACAGAAGACCTTCAATGACATTGATGGACATAGTGCCTGCAGTGATGTGCTCAAGGATAGAAGAGACTGTGAAGATGGCTCAGGATTGGGCAGTCTTTCATTCTTTTGTACATAAGGTTGCTATGAGTTGGAGCTGACCCTGTGGCACCTAATGTCAACAACAGATGTTACTAAATTAAATGCATCTTGAAACACAAGCAAAGAAGTCAAAACATTGTTGAAAATGAAAAAAATAATAAAAGTCTCATATCTGGATAATTAATTTAGGCTGGAGCTTGGCTATAGAACAAGGAATATAACTACAGCCTTGTGAATGACTGGCTATAAATATACATATATATCAGGAAAATGCCTGTCAGTTATATTTGACCATGATCCAAATCAGAAGATGTAAAATTGTAGGAATAATAATAATAAAGACAAGTGTATTTTAAAGCAATTTGTACTAGATTGTAAAATCCTAGAAGACCCCACACTCCCCCCCCAAAACAAATCTAAAAACTAGTAAAAATTACATTCATTATTCATAAAGGAAATGAAAATGATTATTGTAAATCACAATAGCTGTTAGAAAGGACCTTCCATTCTTCCTTCGGCTAAAAGACCGACATCATAGATTTTTTAAAAAATAATTTCAAAGGAATTTGTTAAGGGCAGACACTATAAGAAGATAGGAAGCGTATTCAGACAATATATTCACACTTAACATCTTTTCCGTGCTGAGTCACCAAATAATGATTAATCCTCTTGCTAACAACCTCCTCTGACATCCTGAAGAAGCATAGCTAAAGTAAGTGATGTATGGTAAAGTAAATGACCAGAAAATATTTAATTGTCCTAGAACTCTGCTAAAAAATGAAGAAAATGATGAAAAATTAATTTTCTGTTTTTTCCTTAAACAAGGTAACATTAGAGTTATATTAAAGTGGGGTAGAAAATGGTTGAAGTTTAACGTAAACAATATTACCTTTTCAATGCTGTAGGAAAGAATTAACATTGGGACTCTACTATATTTGAGTCAGTTTGCAAAACACTGGGAAAGAGTAGGAAATGAGCCATGATACCTGCCTCTGAGACAATTGTCTCGTTAGGGAGACAATCTGGTTAACAGATGTCCAGGATGCAGTGTGACAAGTGTGATGGTTGAGGTCATGCGTGAGGTCCTACTGGAACACATAAGAGAAGCCCCAACTTAGTGCAGAATGATGGTCCTTAATGAGGCGTAGTACAGGGGGAGTCAGGAAAATTTTCTCAGAAAAGCTAATAAATGTACTGAGTTCTGATGGGTCATAAATTTGTACAGAGGCTCAAAGGGGTGAGGCAATAAGGTAGGGAAAACTGCTGTTTGTAAAGTGAGTACAAATGACACTTCATGTACATGGAGCAGGGACCAAATAATTAAGTACTTGGTATGTCATGATTTAGGGAGCCCACTTGTGCAGTGATCAAACCACTCAGCTGCTAACCAAAAGGTCAACTGTGTGAACTCATCAACTGTTCTGCAGGAGGAAGATGTGGTAGTCTGCTACTGTGGAGATTTACAGCCTTGGAAACCCTCTGAGGCTGTTCTACTCTACCCTATAGTTTCACTGTATGTAAGAGTCGACTCAGTGGCAATGAGTTTGGCTTGCTACGACATGATTTATTCTGAGATGAAAAGAATTCCATTGAAGTGATTTAAATAGCAACATGGTCTTGTTTCTATTGTAGAAAACCCTCTATGGCTATATAAAGAAAATATCACAGAGAAGAATGACAGAGAAAACACTTCTATTTAATTCTAGGTACACTTATCAATCATCAAGGTTTTAAAACTATGAATATTTTGACCCAATCCCAAAATACATCCTTTTAAAAAATGTGATATGATATGCTAGTATTGGTATTTTTAAAAGCTACTAAGTAATTTTAATGTAAAGTTAGGGATGAGAACCACTAAGTTAAGGTAGTGGTGCAGCAGACCAGTTGAAAAAATGATGATGTCTTAGACTAAGGTAATTAGAGTTGAGATGGAGAGAGAAAATAATTTCAAGAGCAATTTATGCATGACTTTCAGACTGATTGGAAAATAAGGATAGCTTGAGCACATCTGTAGCTGTTGATGCCATTCACTGACTTATAGAAAATAAGAAGATGGATGGAGTTGGGCTGTGAGCTTATTAGACTTATCTGCATTAGAGGCATCATAACAAAGCAATAAGTAAAAAAACAGAGCACTGAAGGAATATGCTCACTTCACATATTACAACCCATAATGGAAAATTCTGTTTATTCTAGAAACTTTTGTTGAATGTTCATTATATATTTCGGCACTGTGCTTGGCTCTGGTGATACACTGATAAGAAACCCAATTCTCTACCTTGAAAAGCTTACAACATCATGGCGAAAAGAACAAAAAGTAGATAATTTTAACATACTATGTTAATCGCTAATAATAATTATAGATATTATGTTAAAGACTAAAAAAGCAATAACCATATTATGTTCTCAAGTTGACTAGCTTACTTCATGACCCACAGTGTGTTATATACCTTTTGAGAAATATCACATGATCTTAGAAAAGTGCTATGCAATTGATATTAGAATTTTTATTGTACTTTTAAGAAACAGATGTTTACTAAAGTTAGGTAATTAGCCCAGTGTAGAGAAACCTTACCTAATATGCAGAACAGCAGGGCCATCAAACTGAAGACATGGCCTGGAGAAACCAACACTTTTAAAATTATACTTGATGTTTAAGTTATACAATAGATCCAAGCAGATATGAGGGAGACTGAGAACAATCTACTTATCTACCTTATACACATATATGAGACTTGAAGGAAAATATCTGGGAAGGAAAAAAAAAACAAACAAAATGATGTCTAGGAAGGTTTATGATGGGTAGAAGGAATAATGTGTGTTCAAGACCAATACAGATTCTACTGTGACCTCTCCTAAAGAGGGAAATAAAATAAAAGGAATGGAACATATTTTCAAATATATATAATAGATGATGACTTGCCTGAGACTGCACTTCAGAAGACACTAATGATTGCTAGTTAAAGTAATGGTCCAAACCAATAATATAGCTTTAACAAAAGTTTTTAGTTTCAAGAATAAATATCTTACAAATATGTAGGTGGGAGAAATGCCCAAAACAGAATAGAACAAACCAACAAGGATTTCATCTGCAAACAAAAACAAACACATAAACAAAAATGTTTTATTCTTCTGCAGATACAAAAAACAAGACAACTTTTCTACAATATGAAAATCTGAAATATTCATAAACTATGGTTTTCAAGATTAAAAGTTTTTCATAGAAACAGTCTATAATTACTAAATGTAGCCAATCATATTTGAAGGTAGTGGAAAAATATTGTGATTACAAGGAAATATGGGATCCACCAAAATACTCCCAAAAAGTTAGTACATACATTAATATTTCCAATTTACAACAACAAATAATAATACAAAACATACAAAGTAATAGAAAAAGTGTAACGCACACACAGGAAAAGTACAGAGGCAGTAGAAATTCTTTGAGAAGGCCAATGTGTGGGACATAGTAGATGAACATTTCCAATCAACTATTAGAAATATGTTTAAAAAAATAAGGAAATTATATAGAATGAACTATAGGAAAATAAATAATAACTCCTCAAATAGTATGTGCCAATAAAAGACAAAAAATTATTAAAAAAATAAAACTCAAAAAACAAACTACTGCCATCAAGTCATTTCCAACTCATTGCGACCCCCATTGGGTGTCCAAGGCTATAAATCTTTACCGAAGTAGATTGCCTCATTTTACTTTTGCAGAGTAGCTGGTAGGTTTGAACCGCTAACCTTCTGGTTAGCAATCAAGTGTCTTTAAATTAGACAAGTGGAAATTCTAGAGTAAAAGGTAAAATTGAAAGAACTGTAAAAAGAATGTAAATTCAACAACAATATTATTAACAGACAAAAGAAAAGGAAAATAATATTATCAGGAGTGAGAAATTTATTGTAACATATTATGTTCAGTTTAAGAGAACTAGAAGTAGTACACAAAGTATTTACAGCTATGGCTTGAACCTTGTTATTATTCTATTTTTTTTTTAATGTATGGATCAAACATTTCTTTTTATATTGATGAATGATCTAATATGGCACTTCTCAAATTTTAATGTACATACAGGTTTTGAGAAATCATCTGGATACCATTTTAAAATACAGAATTGAATTCAGTAGGCCTAGGGTTGAGTATGAATTCCTGTTTCTTAAAAAGTTCTCAGGTAATGTTGACACAGCTGTTATGACACCACAGATTTTATAGCAAGCATCTCATTAATCTAGTTTTCTCTTCTATCAGATATTTCACTGTATTCCAATGAAAATAGAAGGTATGAAATGTAACATAGACTGAAAAGATATTGTATGAAATAGACAAAATCATCTATTTTCTAGTTGTTTGTATTGAACATATACATATTCATTTTCTTATTCTAATTTTATATTTTATCTCCAGCATATTAATTGCACATATGTTGTTGTTTGTTGTTGTTATGTGCCGTCGAGTCGGCCCCGACTCATAGAGACCCCTTCTTGGGTTTCCGAGGCAGTATCACTACGGAAGTAGGATTGCCCAACCTTCCTTCCGAACCCATAAAGATTACAGCCTAGGAAATGCTATAGAGCAATTCTACTCTATAATATGAGGTCACTACGAGTCAAAATAGACTTAAGGGCTCCGGTAGCATAGTGGCTAAGACACTTGCCTGCTAACCAGACGGCTGGCGGTTCAAACCCACCAGCCACTCCTCGGAAGGAAGGTTGGCCAATCCTACTTCCGTAGTGATACTGCCTCGGAAACCCAAGGAGGGGTCGCTATGAGTCAGGGCCGACTTGACGGCACATAACAACAACAACAACAATA
>NW_006922044.1:959845-960639 GCF_000298275.1 Orycteropus afer afer | reverse complement strand
TGACCAAACATGCAATCAGGATGTGTTAATTATCACTGGTGACTGGAATGCAAAAGTTGGAAACAAAGAAGAATCACCGGTAGTTGGAAAATTTTTCCATGCTGTTGATTATGCATCCAAGTAAAATTAAATCATTGATAAAGTCAATCTTTTCTCCATTTATCATGATGTGGCTTATTGGTATAGTAGTGAGGATTTTTGTTTTCTTTTTGTTGAAGTGCAATCCATACTGAAGTTTGTAGTCTTTGATCTTCATCAGTAAGTTCTTCAACTCTTCTTCACTATCACCAAGCAAGGTGAGTCATCTGCATATTGCCAGTTGTTAATGAGTCTTCCTTGAATTTGGATGCCACATTCTTCTTTGTGTAGTCTAGCTTCTCAGATTATTTGATCAGCATACAAATTGAATAAGTATGGTGAAAGGATACAACCCTAACACACATTTTCCTGATGTTAAAACTTGAAATATCCTCTTGTTCTGCTTGAATGACTGCCTCTTGATCTATGTACATGTTCCTCATAAGCACATTTAAGTGTTCTGTAATTGTCATTCTTCACAATGTTATCCAAAATTTGTTATGAACCACATACTTGAAAGGAGCTCTGGTAGCATGGCGCCTAAGGCACTTGACTGCTAACCAGAAGGCTAGCAGTTCAAACCCACCAGCCACTCCTCAGAGAGAAGGTTGGACATTCCATAGTGATACTGCCTCGGAAACCCAAGGAGGGGTCTCTATGAGTCAGATCTGACTCGACAGCACATAGCAACACAACACATACTTGAATGACTTTGC
>NW_006922044.1:953665-959745 GCF_000298275.1 Orycteropus afer afer | reverse complement strand
GTCTGGTTAGCAGGCAAGTGTCTTAGCCACTATGCCATATATGTTAAAAAATATTGATGTTGTTATTAGGTGCCACTGAGTCAGTTCCAACTCATAGCAACCCTTTGTACAATAGAACAAAACACTACCTGGTCTTCTGCTGTACTCATAATCATTGCTATGTTTGAGTCCATTGTTGCGGTCCCTTGTCAATCCATCTTGTTGAGGGTTTTCCTATTTCTTGCTCAACCTCTACTTTACCTTTCATGATGTCCTCCTTTATAATCTGGTCCCTCCTGATAATATGTCCAAACTACATGGTTTGTAGTCTCACCATCCTCCCTTCTAAGGAGCATTTGGGTTGTATTGCTTCCAAGGTTGATGTGTTCATTATTCTGGCAGTCCATGGTATATTCAACATCCGTTAACAACACCATATTTCAAAGGCATCCATTACTCTTCTGTCTTCCTTATTCATTGTCCAGCTTTGGCATGGCAATTGAAAATATCATAGCTCAGGTTAGGCTCACCTTAGTCCTCAAGGTGTAATCTTTCCATTTTAGTACTTTGAAAGATCTTTGGCAGTATATTTGCCCAATGCAATACACTGATTTCTTGACTGCTGCTTCCATGGATGTTGATTATAGATTGAAATAACATGAAGTCCTTGACAACTTCAGTGTTTTCTTTATTTATCACGAGATTGCTTATATGTCCAAGTTTGAGGTTTTTTTTGTTTTCTTTATATCGAAGTGTAATCCATCCTGAATGCTGTAGTATTTTATCTTCATCAGTAAGTCCTAGAACAAGTACATATGGCATGTTCCTTGGAAGCAAGAATGGCCAGATTTCATTTCACTTACTTTGGTCATGTTTTCAGAAGGGATCATTCTTTGTAGAAGAATATTATGTTTGGTAAGGTGGATGGTCAACAAAAAAGGATAAGACCCTTAACAAGATGGATTGACACAGTGGCTGCAACAATGGGCTCAGGTATAGCAGGGATCATGAGACTGGCACAGGACCAGGCAGTGTTTCGTTCTGTTGTATGTAAGGTCGCTATGAGTAGGAGACAACTCCATGGCTCCTAACAACAACAAAGTCCTCTTTGCTTTTAGCAAGCAAGATTGTGTCATCTGCTTATTTTAAACTGTTAATAGGTCTTCTTTGAAGTGTAATACCAATTCTTATTCATATAGCCAAACTTTTCAGATTTCTCAGCATACAGATTAAATAAATATGGTGAAAGGATAACCCCCAACATACACCTTTCCTGATTTTAAACGACACAGTATCCCTTTATTCTGTTAGAACAATTACATCTTGGTCTATGTACAGGTTCTGCATGAGAACAATTAAATAGTCTGGAATTCTCACACTTCACAATGTTATCTCCATTTGGTTATAATCCACACAAGCAAATTCCTTTGCATAGTCAATGAAACACAGGTAAACATCTTCCTGGTATTCTTTCCCTTCAGCCAAGATCCATTTGATATCAGCAGTGATACCCCACATTCCATGTCCTTTTCTGAATTCAGCATGAATTTCTGGCAGTTCCCTGGCTATGTACTACTACAATTGTTTTTGAATTATCTTCAGCAAAATTTTCCTTGCCTAAAAGATATTGTTTTGTAATATCTTCATTCTTTTGGATCACCTTTGTTTGCAGTAGGCACTGTGATGACTAAAGTTATGTGTCAATGTCACTGGGCCTTAATTCTCTGCTTTGGCAGTTATAATGTACTCTTCTCACATGATGAGATCTAATATAATATATTTCTTTCCATTATAAAGTCCTCTATGAGCAACCAGTTACTTGAAAGTGATTTTCCCTAAGGGTGTATGGCCTGCATCAAATATATAAGAATGTTCTTGCATACGAACACTTCCATGGTTGTGTCCATTTGCTAAAACATCTCAACTGATATTCCTTCTATTCCTGGAGACTTGTTGTTCACCAATGTCTTCAGTGCATCTTCTGCTACTTCCTTCAATACAATCTGTTCTTGATCATATGCTATCTCCGGAAATAGTTGCACATCTACCACTTCTTTTTGGCATAGTGACTCTGTTTATTCCTTCCATCTTCTTTTGATGCTTTCTGCACCATTCAGTATTTTGCCCTTAGGATCCTTCAATATTGCAACTCAAGCCTTGAATTTTTTCATCAGTTCTTTCACCTTGATAAATGAGGAGCATGATCTTCACTCCAGGTTATCTGACTCCAGGTCTTTGAACATGTCTCTGTAATATTTTGTCTTCTCAAGCTGCTCTTTGAAAGCTTTTGTTAAGCTCTTTTACTTCATCATTTCTTCCATTCACATTTGCTACTCTATGCTCAAGTGTAAATTTCAAAGTCTCTTCTGACATCCATTTGGTCTTTTCTTTCTTTCCTATCTTTTTAATAACCTTTTGCTTTCTTCATTATGATATCCTTAATGCCATCTCAGAACACATCTGATCTTTGCTCAATTAGTATTTAGTGAGTCAAATATATTCTTGAGTTAGTCTCTAAATTCAGGTGGGATATATTCAAGTTGTACTTTGGCTTTTGTGTTCTTCCTTTAATTTTCTTCTGCTTCAAATTGATCTTGCATATTGTTGTTGTTGATAACGTGCCATTGAGTCAGACTCGACTCATAGACTCATAGCGACCCCTCCTTGGGTTTCCAAGGCAGTATCACTACAGAAGTAGATTGCCCAACCTTCCTTCCAAGGAGTGGGTGGCGGGTTTGAACCACCAGCCTTCTGGTTTGCAGTCAAGTCCCTTAGGAACTATGCCACCAGAGCTCCTGATCTTGCATATTAGCAGTTAACAATTTGCTATGAAGTTGTCCCTTGGCCTCTGGCTGATGATATCTTCTCCATCTTCTCTTTCCACAGATATAGTTGCTGTGTATTTCATCTAGTGAAATCCTCATTTGTAGTCACTGTTTATGTTAATGAAAAAAAAAAGGTATTTATAATGAATAACTCATTAACCAAAAAACCAAACTCACTGCCGTCGAGTTGGATCTGACTCAGTGACCCCTCCTTGGGTTTCCAAGGCAGTATTTCTGAGGCAGTATCACTACAGAAGTAGATTCCCCAACTTTCCTTCCAAGGAGTGGCTGGTAGGTTTGCATCACCAGCCTTCTGGTTAGCAGACAAATGCCTTAGGCATTATATCACTAGAGTTCCTGAATAAGTCATTAGTCTTGCAAAATTCTATCATGCAATCTGCAGCATCATTTCTATCACCAATGCTATATTTTTTGATCTACTGATCCTTCTTGGTTTTCAACTTTTACATTCTATTCACCAGTAATTAATTACCAGTACATCTTGATTGCATGCTTCATCAATTTCACACTGTAACTGTGGTAAAGTCTTTAATTTCTTCATTTCTGACATTAGTGGTTGGTGAGTAAATTTGAATAATAGTTATATTAACTCTTCTTCTTTATAGGCATATACATATTATCTTGCCACTGACAGTGTTCTACTTCAGAATAAACCTTGAAATGTTTTTTTGAGGACTAACTTGATGCTGTTTTTATTCAATTTGTCCTTCGTGTAGGTCACGTGATTGACCTGTTCAAAATGGCCAATACCAGTTATTTTCAGTTCACTGAAGCCTAGGATATTGATTGTCATGTGTTCCATTTCATTTTTGACAACATCCACTTTTCCTAGATTTATACTTCCTATATTTCACATTGTAATTATTAATGAATGTTTGCAGCTGTTTCTTCACATTTTGTGTCATGTCAAATCAACAAATAAAGGTCCCAAAAGCTTTACTCCACCCAGTGATTAAGGTCAACCCCACTTTTAGGGGGCAGCTCTTCCAGTGTTATTTTGAGCGCCTCTCAACTTGAGGGGCTCATATTCTGGCAGTTTATGATCAGTATCCCTCCACTACTCATAAGGTTTTATTGGCCAATTTTTTACAAGTAGATTTTAGGTCCTTCTTCCTACTCTGTCTTAGTCTAGAGGCTCTGCTGAAATCTGTTTAGCATGGGGACTCTGCTGGTATTTGAAATACCAGTGGCGTAGCTTCCAGCATCACAGAAACACACAAGCCATCACAGTACAACAAACTGACAGACAAGTTTTGGAGGGAAAAAAAAAAGCTTTAGAGTACAATTTAGGAGGTCTGGTAGTGTAGTGCCTAAGGCACTTGCCTGCTAATCAGAAGGCTGGCTGTTCAAACCCACCAGCCACTCCTCAGAATGAAGTTTGGGGAATCTACTTCCATAGTGATACCACCTCGGAAACCCAAGGAAGGGTCACTATGAGTCGGGTCTGACTTGACGGCACAAAACAACAACAGTAAGAGTACAATTTATAAAGAACCAGTTGATGTTCAATGAGCACCTAAATAGCTGACATTATCATTTTTCTGTGGAAAAGAAAAGTGTTTTGATAGCAAGTATCAATATAATAAATTAGGGGTTTTTATTGATTTTTTTTTTATTTTAAATTTTATTAGTAATTGATTTTATATCTGTTTGAGAAAAAAGCAAGAGAAGAGTTTCATCCCATCCTCAAATCAGATATTTTATACAACTTTTCCTTCAGTGTTTAAAAATATCTCCCATCATTTATGTACTGACAAATTGCTAAACATAATTAAAATTACTACTCTACATAGCTCTATGCTCTGAATGTTATACTACTTTAAAATGAAGGTTTTGCATTTAAATGACTTTTTGTTTGTTTGTTTGTTTTAATGACTGTGTACTATTTCAGGAAATTGGAAAACAAGTTAGGGGAATGTTTCCTGCCATGACTTTGCTGATAAAATCATC
Organism: Orycteropus afer afer; assembly: GCF_000298275.1. NCBI lineage: Eukaryota > Metazoa > Chordata > Mammalia > Tubulidentata > Orycteropodidae > Orycteropus > Orycteropus afer. Next base: position 954,970 of record NW_006922044.1, on the reverse strand, counting down.
GATTAGAAGATGTGGATGGTATTTGCCTCATTCCATAGCATGGGAGGATCTACATAGAAGTGTATTGATGTTTCACATAATTTTCACAGATTTGAGGAGGAGAGAATGTCTTTTTAAAAGACATCTTTTCTACACAGGAATAGGTTTTGGAATGAGAGCAATACTTGACATCTTCATCAGTTGTGGTTCAAGAAGTCAAACACTTATGCTTAGCTGTATTATTAAAGGGTTAAACATTTATGGTTGATTCATTTTCTTTTCTTTAATGAAGGTAGCAAAATTGCCACCATGGTGAAATTATTTGCACATCTTGAATTCAATTTTGAAGTTGATTGCTTTTCAAAAGGGAGATTTATTGAAAACTCTTTGTCCATTTCAACAAACTGGAGCATGTCCAGAAAACAGTGAACAGAATTAACTCAACTTTAAGTCAAAGCCAGAGAAATGGTGTAAATATATACAGATGTTTCACTTTAAGAAATAGTACCAAAAAACTACACCTAGAATTTGATAAATATTCCTAAGAATATTTGGTAACCACATCTCCTGGTAACTGTCTTCAATGGAGATTTTGCCTTTCACAGATATCTATGCCTAAGGAATACCTAAGACAGCAAGTGAGGAAGCCCATAGAATGGCTCCAACTTTTCCACTCAGTTTTCATACATAACTCATTCTACCAAAAAACAAAAAAAAACAAAAAAAAAAACTAAGCCTGTCTAATAGATTGAGAAATATAAACCTGGAGAGTAAAGGTTTTATCTCAAATCAAACAATTTGATGAGAGAGATCAAAGGTAAAATGGAAGTTAAAACCCTGTCTTCAAACAGTGAAAAAGCTAACATGTGAAAGAAATAAAAGTCATTTTGTGGTGTCCCCTAGTGAGTGATAGGATCAATACATGGAAATGAAAGTTACAGAGGCATAGCCTACTATTCTATTCAAAGGAAAAAAACAATCATGCAATTTAAGCTGGCAAAAAATAAGATGGACTTCCATAGGAGTCATGATTTCTCCAGCCATAGAGGCATCAATAAAGAATCTGGAATAGCGCTCTTGGAGGTGCTATAGAGAAGACTGAGCAAAGGTTGTACTAGATGTGTTTTAAGGACTTTTTAGCTCTGAGAACCAATGATTTATACTATAAAATAAGTGACCTACTTCAGTTGGTAGTACCAAGGCTGTGGAAGCTTTTGCAAAAAACAAATTTGAAGGTATACTGCTCTCCTTGTCTGGGCAGCCATTCAGTGTATTTCTCTTATCCCTTCCACCACTCACTATGAAAGGCATTCACATACCATAAAA
>NW_006922044.1:941266-945705 GCF_000298275.1 Orycteropus afer afer | reverse complement strand
AAAAAAATATTTGCGATGAGTAAATCATTGGTCTTAGTAATTTCTGTCATGTAATCTCCATCCATTACCAAGGTCATATTTTCCAACTGCCTTTGCTTCTTCTATGTTTCCAACTTTTACATTACAATCACTGCTAATTATCAACACACCTTGAATGAATATTTAGTCAATTTGTGATGCCAGAAGATGGTAAAAATCTTCGATTTCTCTGTACACACAAGCACACACAGAGTTGTTAGGTGCTTTTGAATCAGTTCTGACTCATAGCAACCTTACGTGCAATAGAATGAAACATTTCCTTATCCAGGGCCATCCCCACAATCATTACTATTTGAGCCCATTTTTGTCCCACTTTATTTATCTCCTTGAGGCTCTTTCTGTTTTGCTGATCCTCCACTTTCCCAAGTATGGTGTCCTTGGGAAAGTGGTTCCTACTGATAACATGTCCAACATGTCCAAAATACATGAAATAAAGTCTTGCCATTCTCCCTTGCAAGGCACGTTCTGGGTATACTTCTTCCAAGAAAAAATTTGTCTGTTCTTCCAGCATTCTATGGTTATGGTTACTATTCTTTATCACCACAATAATTCAAATTCATCAGTTCTTTGGTCTTCTTTTTTATTGTCCAGCTTTTGCATGATATGCAGTGACTGAAAATACCATGGCTTACTTGGGCCAGGCACACATTTGTCTTCAAAGTGACTCTTGATTTAAATACTTTAAAGATGTCTTTTGCAAAGATTGGTCGGTCCCATGCAATATGTTGTTTGATTTCTTGACTACTTCTCTGAGCATGAATTGTGAATTCAAGTAAAACGAAATCATTAAGAATTTCATACAAATATAGAGATAGAGATAAATTGACGTTGATATAGATATATAGTCATTTTTATTGATGTTATTGTTAAGTGCTATCGAGTCAGCTACAACTCATAGCAACCCTTTGTACAACAGAAAAAAGCAATGCCCAGTCCTGCATCATCTTCACAATCTTTGCTATCCTTGAGCCCATTGTTGTAGCCATTGTATGAATCCTTATTGAGGGTCTCTCCGTTTTTTGCTGGTGCTCTAATTTACCAAACATGACATCCTTATCCAGAGACTGGTCCATTCTGACAACATGACCAAAGTCGTGAGACTAAATCTGGCCATTCTCTGTTCTAAGGAACATTCCATCTGTACTTCTTCCAAGACAGATTTGTTCCTTCTGGCAGTTCATGATATTTTCAATATTCTTTGCCAACACCCCAATTCAAATACAGCAATTTTTCAGCAGTCTTCCTTATTCATTATCCAGCTCTTATATGCATATGAGGCTATTGAAAAGACCGTGGGTTGGGTTAAGCACATGTTAGTCTTCAAATTGACTTTTTTGCTCTGTAACACTTTATAGAGATCTCTTGCAATGGATTTGCCCATTGCAACATGTCATCTGATTTCTTCCTCTCTGCTTCCATGAGCATTGATTGTGGATCCAAGTAAAATGAAATATTTAAGAACTTCAATCTTTTCTTCATTTATCATGATGCTGTTTATTGGTCCAGGTGTGAAGATTTTTGTTTTCTTTATTTTGAAGTGTAATCCATGCAGCAGACTGTAGTCTTTGATCTTCATCAATAAGTGCTTCAAATCATCTTCACTTTCAGCAAGCAAAGTTGTGCCCTCTATGTATTGCAGATTAGTGAGACCTCCTTCATTCATGATGCTGCATTTTTCTTCACATAATCCTGCTTCTGAGATTATTTGCTCAGCAAACAGATTGAATAAGTATGGTGAAAGGGTAACAACCCTGGCACACACCTTTCCTGATTTTAAACCATATAGTTATAGATAGGTATTGCTACCAGTATAGATATAGCTATAATTTACTTATAAATAAATAAAGCAATATTCTGCTAAATATGGAGAATGCTTATACCTCTACATTCTTTCTGTATTACAAAGTCGGTGTCTTAACTCAGCGCTAGGGTATCACAATCACCTGGTTCTACATGCGAGCTTTTCAAATTACTAGCTCCCTGTCCTTTTCTAAATCTCTATTTAACCTTTGTAAAATGGCAATAATATGAGGGCTTCTCAAATTTTTTGTAAGAAGTAATTTTTAAAATACATATGAAGGGTTTGCCGTAGCATTGAAATGTAGGTGCTCAGCAACTGTTAGTTATTATTATTATCTGGCAGTTGTATATTATCATGCTAATTAGGAATTCTATTTTTACTTTACTCTAAGAGCTATTATATGCCATGACACCACACAAGCAGTACACAGTGTGCTGTCTTAAAATTAGAAATTTAAAGATTACTGAAAGTTTCCTGTGAACCATTCATCATGAAATGAGAGATTCATGGGTCCATCTTGGCACTTTTGATGGCATAAACTATCTAGGACAAAATAGTTGTTGCTTCTTAAAGATTCTCAACGATACAGACACAATGATTAGAAATAATAAGAAATCCACGTCACTTTTTCTAATATTTTATTACACTTCTTTATTAGATCTGATTATTTCAATGTTTTAACCTGTGTGTGAACTTCCTTCTTCCCTCCCTCTCTTCCTTCTCTCACTCTTTCTTCTTATTTTACTAGTTTTACAAGACATAGGATGAGCTAACACTTTGGAAAAGCAAGGTTATGTTAAAAATCTTGGAAATAAATTAAAATTATTTTATAAATAAACTATTATTTTCTAAGTTAAACCACTTAAAAAATTTCTGTCTGTCTCAGTTTCTTAGAGATGCTGTAACAGAAATACCACAAGTGGGTGACTTTCATAAACAGAAATTTATTTTCTCACAGGAGTCTGAAAGTCCGAATTCAGGCAAGAACTCTAGGGGAAGCTCTCTCAATCCACTCTGGAGGAAAAACTTTGGCTCTTTTAGCTTCTCTTCTTCATTTATTTGGTGCTCTCCACATGGCATCAGTCTTTCCCCAATTATACTCGCTTGCTTCTGAGCCTAATCTGCTCTTTTTATCTCTTAAAAGTGATTGGTTTAAAAAAAACATCCTACATTAATTATGGCCTCATTAAGATAACAAAGAAAACCCTGTTCCCAAATGGAATGACATTCACAAATATAGGGGTTAGGATACACACATATATTTTGGGGGGACACAATTAAAATACTAGCACTGTCATTTCCTCATAAATTCTTATTTCCATTATTATCTCCCTTCTTTTGAAATTGTGACCATTTTTCCTTTCACTTCATCTTTTTAACTTAAAAGAGGTGGGCCGTTAACAACAACAACAACAACAAAGTCTTTGGTCAGTTCTTCCTGTCCCTGTATTTCCATGCCATTGTTGCTTGCTCTTTTAGAGATTATTTTTGGGATATATATTTCAATTGAATTTATTACTTATAACAATAAACCCTTATTTGACATTCTCATATTCAATTGGCTGTGTATTGATTTCCTCTTTCATGTTATCAATTTTGTTTTAGGATGAAATGAGTGTCAAAATTCATGGTAATTGTGATATATTCTGCACAATATCAGCAACTGTCATGTATGAATCTTTGCTGTTGACCAGATATTGTATTAATCATTTCAGCTTGATAATCTGTTTAATCCCCCAACATATCCATTAAAGCAAATTATCTTATCCTGTTAGACAGATTAGGAAAATGAGACATTGATAGGAAATTTTCACATGGTATGTTATTGAAAGAGTTTGTTTGTGAGATCAGATTTATCTTCCATCACAGACCAGGCTTCTAATCACCAATTGACTCCCCTCCTCTCCTACCTTTCCCTTCCTTGAACAGCTATATTACTCTATTTATTTCATACTTTTCTCTGTCACTTTTTTCCTCTTTCCCTATAATATTCTGGGAGTCCTTGCATGGTCAAAAGAGTTAAAATGGTCATCTGCTAACCAAAATGATAGAGCTCCCTCCACCCAGAAGCTCTTCTGAAGAAAGCCCTAGCAATCTGCTTCCAAAATTTCAGTAACTGAAAACCCTACAGAGCACAGTTATACTCTGATGCAATGGGGTCCTTCCATACATCAGAATCTTCTTGATGAAAACTTGTTTTATGATGTGCTATGGGCTGGAGATTCAGAGTGAATTTGGACAAGGGCCTTGCACTCAAGTAATTCACAGATTCTAGATTTTATCACAATGCCATATATATATAATTGGTATTAAATAATTAAAATAAATCAGTGAAGGAAGAAATGAACCTAAAGAGAGTTCAGTTTCCCCATCATATTGTTTCTAGTTAAAAATAGACTAAAATATCTTTGGAGCTCTCAAGTTAACTTCACTAAGGACTCATATTTCTATAATCCAATATACTCGTTTTATGTTATAAATGGAATAATATATAGTGGCTAAGGCACTTGGCTGCTAACCAGAAGGCTGGCGGTTCAAACCCACCAGTCACTCCTCAGAAGGAAGATGGGGCAATCTACTTCCGTAGTGATACTGCCTC
>NW_006922044.1:939833-941166 GCF_000298275.1 Orycteropus afer afer | reverse complement strand
TTAAATTAATTAATTCACAATTTACTCATTTTCTTCCTTTTTTAATATTATAAAAATGTAGTAAAAATACAGATCATAAACAATTCAGTTTATATATTTTTTTCTGGAAACCAAAGAGATTAATTCTGAAGACACAGGCAGTTCTGCATTTCCGTTTCTAAAGATGGAGTTCATTATTCTTTATGTAAGTACAGAATTGCTCAATGCAGAATGGGAAGGGAAAATCTTAGTTCTAAATATGATAATACACAAACCACGACCAACCAATTTTCTCATCTCAGCTCATTATTGCTCATACAAATCTACTCCGTGTGCGAGGATAGTGGCATAGAAAACTTGAGAACAAAATAAAAGGATATCACCTGCAAACTGTGTCAGGGAAGGCAGAGAAATACATCCTCAGTGCCTAACAATTAATAATTTAGAATTATTCTAGTTAGGTGCCACAAGTGAATTCCAACTCACAGTGACCCTGTGTGACACAGTAGAAATGTCTCCCAGGGATTTCTAAGAAAGATTGTGTCTTTCCCAGAACGGATTGTTATGTATTTTCCTGCAGAACCACTGGGTGGGTTCAAAACGCCAACCTTTCCGATAGCAGCTGAGTGCTTAAACTTTCTTCCACTGCTGTTGTTGTTGTTGTTATGTGCCGTCGAGTGGGCCCCGACTCATAGCGAACCTTCCTTGGGTTTCCGAGGCAGTATCACTACGGAAGTAGGATTGCCCAACCTTCCTTCCGAGGAGTGGCTGGTGGGTTTGAACCGCCAGCCTTCTGGTTAGCAGTGAAGTGCTTTAGCCACTATGCTACCAGAGCTCCTTGTTCCACTAGGGATCCTTAATTTAGAATTGTTGTTGTTGTTGTTGTTATGTGCCGTCAAGTCAGACCCGACTCATAGCGACCCCACCTTGGGTTTCTGAGGCAGTATCACTACAGAAGTAGATTGCCAAACCTTCTTTCCGAGGAGTGGCTAGTGGGTTTGAACCACCAGCCTTCTGGTTAGTAGTCAAGTGCCTTAAGCACTACCCTACCAGTGGTTCCTAAAAATGATCTAATCGTTTCATGGAAATTATTTCACATTATCTCAATACCCAAAATATTCTGTCCTTTTCAAAACTTCACAAAAGCGGTTTGCTTTTCTTTCTCTCTCTGAGTAAATGAGAAATTTCTTCTTTCTTTCTTTTTTCAAGGACACATATGCAGGTGAGCTTGAGAACATTCAACCTTATATAGCAGACAAAAATTTTTATAAATATTTAAGTCCTGTGATTTCCTTTTTTGATTTCCAGTGGAGAAGCAGATACACCATTATTCCATGATAGGTATCTAATGCAT
>NW_006922044.1:935971-937026 GCF_000298275.1 Orycteropus afer afer | reverse complement strand
CAGTAATAAAGTAATGTGCATATTTTTTGTTTCTTGGTTATTTTGCAAATGTGTTAAACAACTGACGCTTGGTCTTACTGGTAGTTCTGCAGACTTAATGAGCCTCCAGATTTGACTTCCCTACGAAATTATAAATTTCATTCCATGTTGAATTGAAAAGTGTTCATTAGCAAAATGCATTAATCAAGGTACATATATACTGTTAATAAGAATTCTTTTTAATTTTTCAAAAAATTTCCTTCCAGTATTATTTGCAGAATATTTTCCATAGATAAAAGTAGTTTTTTATCTGGACCTACACTTCACTTATCAATATGATCAAATTCCAGAGACCAGGTCATTATTCAAAAATCAGTGTTACATAAAAGTGGAGATGACCACAACAGATCACAAAATGGAGGATGACTATATCATTTAATAACTGCCAAATTGCATCATTATATAACTATCATGCTACCTCATTCTATAACTGTCCAGTCAAGTTGACACATAACCTTAACCATCAGAGCTTGTGTTATTTTCACCTTGCACCTCAGCAGTCATTACTGCCAGAAAAATGATGAAAATGTGCAAAAAATCAAGTAGTAGATTTTTTTTACAATAATCATCAATGCAAAATGTCAGATAATGAGATAGTCAATAGGTGAGGAGTAGGTGTATTATTCATTTTGGTGCCTTTTATATGATAAGTACAATGTAAGTGGAAATCTACACATTTTTGTTATATAAATGCATTTTTTACTTCCTAGATGTCATGTGTTGAACAATTTCATTGAGCCCAATTGTGTTAGACTGAGTTCTCTAGAGAAACAAAACCAGTAAAGCTTATACAGAGAGAGAAAGAGAAATTTATCTTAGGAAAACGGCTCACACACTTACAGAAGCTAGCAAGTCCCAAGTTCTTGGATTAAACGTCAAGGTTTTCCCAATTCACTCAGCTGCAGGGGCTGAGGAGCTCAAGGTTGGCAGGCACTATACTGGCTATTGACTCCAACAAATGGCAAATCCAAGAACTCCAGGCCGAATGGTGGATTGTTTGCTCATGGACAGGTATA
>NW_006922044.1:933826-934860 GCF_000298275.1 Orycteropus afer afer | reverse complement strand
GAGTGAAATGGTATTTCATTGTGATTTTGATTTTGACTTGCAAATCTCTGATAGCTAAGATGCTGAACATCTTTTTATGTGCCTGGTCACTATTTGAATGTCCTCTTTGGATAAGTTTCTGTGCAAGTTCTTTGTCCATTTAATGACTGGGATATTCCAAATGCAGAAAAATGAAAATAGGACCCCTGTCTCACACCACACACAAAAACAAATTAAAAATGGATTAGGAACATAAATGTGTAAACTAAAACCATAAAATTCTTACAAGAAAATGCAGGCACAACACTATCAGGCCTAGCTTTTAACAATAGATTATCTAATAATGTAACAGGAACTCTGCTAGCATAGTGCTTAAGGCACTTGACTGCTAACCAGAAGGCTGGAGGTTCAAACCCACCAGCCACTTCTCAGAAGGAAGGTTGGGCAGTCATATTTCTGTACTGATACTACCTCGGAAATCCAAGGAGGGGTTGCTATGAGTCGGGGCTGGCTCGACGGCACACAACAACAACAATAATGTAACAAAAGCATAAATAGTAAATGACAAAGTAAATAAATGGGGCATGATAAAAATTAAAAGAAAAAAAATTGTTCATCAAAAGACTTCACCAAAAATTCTGAAAAGACAAGGTACCCACTGGGAGAATATCTTCAGAAACTATGTATTTGATAAGAATCTAATTATCATTTTGAATTAATTTTGTATACATGTGAGTTAGGAGTCTGTTATGGTTAAAGTTGTGTCAAATTTGCTGGACCATGGTAAGTGGTTTGTTGTTGTTGTTGTTGTTGTTTGCCGTCGAGTCGGCCCCGACTCATAGAATAAATGGTTTAAGCAGTTATAATGTTGAATCCCCCATATGAGATCTGTTATAATGTAGTCACTCCCATGATGAGATGTGCTGTAAGCATCTGGTAAGTTGAAAGGGGAGTTTCTTCAGTGTGTGTCCTGTTCCATATATATATATATATATATATATATATATATGGATATCCTGGGAAAATTCTCTGGTTTTCAGCTGGATCTTGATCCT
>NW_006922044.1:928803-931966 GCF_000298275.1 Orycteropus afer afer | reverse complement strand
TTTTTTTTCCATGGAGTAAATGGTGGATTTAAACCATCAATCTTTTGGTTATCAGCCAAATGATTAACCACTGCACCACTAAGGCTCCTTCTCAAATTTGTTCAGAATGTTCTATATCTGGGTCCAAGGTATTTAACAGATTTTCTAACTCAATTTTCTAGAAATGAGAGGAACAAAGGGAAGCAAGCCATTATTCAGAATATTTAGCAAGAGCACTCAGGCAGGCTGTTGCTTCTACTCCTTGGCCAATATCATTTCCTACTCACTGTGTGTCCAAACATACAAAGGGCCATACAGGCTAATAAAGTAGGCTCAATGCCTTTTAGCTCATGAATATGAGGATATCACATGCCTTGACGTGAGTTAGAAAGAGGAAGTTAAAACTTGTGGTGGGCATATCTAGTTGACTTCATGGACTTCATACTCTGTGAGGAAGAACATAAAATGAGAAGGTCTAAAATTTGTTCCTATGAAGTATGGGGTCCAGAGAAGGAACAATTTGCGAAAATCTAAGGACAATTTCCAGGAATCCATAGGGAGGGAGGGCAAACAGTTAAGTGATTGACTACTAACCAAAATGTTGGTGGTTTAAATCTGCCCTGAGAAGAGTAGGAAGAAAAGCCTGGTAACCTATTAAGAAATCAGTCATCAAAAATCCTGTAGGTCAACATGAGTCAGAGTTGATTTGACTGCAACTGGAGATGGACAATTTCCAAGCATTGATCAAAGTGCTGAAGGCATAGCAGTAAAACAAACAAACAAAATTCGTTGACTACATGTAGCTTACATCTTCATAGTGGAGTTATATAGTAAATAAGGTAAGTATAATTGACATTACGTTTGGATAATGGTAAGCACTAAGGAGAAAAATGAAGCAGGTTCTAATTGTGGGTAGAGTTACCAGGAAAGGTCAAGGTATTCCCTGATTAATTATATCTAATTGTGTTATTTAATGTATACATTCATTCAAATAAATTATATAGAAAGTGCCTTCTACATCCTAGACACTCAAAAAACTGGAAATAAGCCATTGAGATAATGAAATCTTGCTCTCTTTCTTGTAATTTTCATCTGGATATCAAATTTAGAACTTGCCAGGATGTTGTTGTTGTTGTTAGGTGCTGTTGGTTCGGCTCCGACTCATAGTGACCCTATAAATAACAGAATCAAACACTGCCCAGTCCTGTGGCACCCTCACAATCCCTGCTATACCTGAGCTCATCATTGCAGCCACTGTGTCAATCCATCTCATGGAGGGCTTTCCCCTTCTTTGCTGATCCTCCACTTTACCAAGCATGATATCCTTCTCCAGGGAATGGTCCATTCTGATAACATGACCAAAGTAGGTGAGATGAAGTCTGGCCATTCTTTCATGCAAGAAGCCTTCCAGCTGCACTTCTTCCAGAACAGATTTGTTCATTCTTTTGGCAGTCTATGATACTTTCAGTATTCTTTGCCAACACCACAACTCAAAAGAATCAATTCTTCATTGATCTTCCTTGTTTCTTGCCCAGTTCTCACATGCATATGAAGCAATTGAAAATACCATGGCTTGGGTAGGTGCAACTTAGTCTTCGAGGTGACATCTTTGCTCTTCATCACTTAAAAGAAGTCTTTTGCAGCGGATTTGCCCATGTAATACATCATCTGATGTCTTGTCTGCTGCTTCCAGTGGTGTTGATTGTGGAACCAAGTAATACAACATCTTTAACAACTTCAGTCTTTTCTTCATTTATTGTAATGCTGCTTATTGATCCAGTGGTGAAGATTTTCATTTTCTTTATGGTGAGAAATAATCCATACTGCAGCCTGAAGTATTTAATCATCATCAATAAGTGCTTCAAGGCATCCACACATTCAGCAAGCAAAGTTGTGTCATCTGCCTATCCACAGGTTGTTAATGAGTCTTCCTCCAGTATATCAGATTATTTTCTCAGCATACAAGTTAAATAAGTATGGTGAAATGATACAACCTTGACACACTTTCTTCTTGATTTTGAACCATGTAGTATCCCCTTGTTCTGTTCAAATGACAGCCTACTAATCTATGTACAGGTTCCTCATGAGTACAATCAACTGTTCTGGGATTCCCATTCTTCTCAATGTTATCCATAATTTGTTATGATCCACACAATCAAATGCTTTGGCATAGTCAATAAAACCCAAGGCAACATCTTTCTAGTATTCTTTGCTTTCAGCTAAGATCCATTGGACATCAGCACAGAACTCTTGTTCTGTGTCCTCTTCTAAATCCAGCTTGCACCTCTCAGAGTTCTCTGTCAATATACTGCTGCAACCATTTTTGAATTATCTTCAGTAAGATTTTCTTTGTGTGTGATATTAATGATATTATTTGATAATTTCCACATTCTGTGGGATCACCTTTCTTTGGAATGGGTAAAGATATGGATTTCTTCCAGTTAGTTGGTCAAGTAGCTATCTTCCAAATTTCTTGGCATAGACAAGTGAGTGCTTCCAGTGGGAATCCATTTGTTGAAACATCTCAATGGTATTCCATCAATTCCTGGAGTCTTTCTTGTTCTTTCACAATTCCTTCAGTGCAGCTTCAACTTCTTCTTCCAGTACCATTAGTTCTTAATCATATCATATGACACCTCCTGAAATGGATGAACATTGACTAATTATTTTTGTTATAGTGAATCTGTGTATTCTGTTTGTATTCATGTGTATCTTCTTTTGATATTTTCTGCATGGTTTGATATTTTGGCCATAGAATCTTTTAATATTGCAACTTGAGGCTTACATTTTTTCTTCAGTTCTTTCAGCTTGAGAAATTCGGAGCATGTTCTTCCCTTTTGGTTTTCTAACTCCAGGTCTTTTCACATTTCATTATAATAATTGACTTTCTCTTCTCAAACTGCTCTTTAAAATCTTCTGTTCAGCTCTTTTATCTTGTCATTTCTTCCATTTGCTTCAGTTACTCTCCATTCAAAAGCAAATTTCAGAGTCTCTTGTGACATCCATTTTGGTCTTTTCTTCCTTTCCTCTCTTTTTAATGACCTTTTGCTTTTTTCATGGATGATGTTTTTGATGTTATCCCACAATTCCTCTGGTTTTTGGTCACTGGTGTCCAATGCACCAAAACTATTGTTTAGATGGTCTCTAAATTCAGGAAGGGAGCTCTGGTAGCATAGTGCCTAAG
>NW_006922044.1:925943-927923 GCF_000298275.1 Orycteropus afer afer | reverse complement strand
ATGTTCCAGTTATTAATGGATGTTTGAAGCTCTTTCTTCCCATTTTGAGTTGTGCCACATCAACAAATTGAGGTCCCCAAAACTTTGCTCCATCCACATCTTTAACGTCAGCTTCTACTCTGAGGAGGCAGCTCTTTCCCAGTTGTATTTTGAGTGTTTTCCAACCTGAGAGGTTCCTCTTTCGGCATTATGTTGGACAATGTTTCAGAGTTATTAATGAAGTTTTCCAGTAATACATCAGACAGTGTTTCACTTGTCTGTCTGTTTGTTGTACTGTGGTGGCTTGTGTGTTGCTGTGAGATTGGAGGCTATTCCCTTTGTATTTCAAATACCAGCAGGGTCACCCATAGTGGACAGGTTTCAGTGGAACTTTCAGAAAAAGACTCAGAAGAAGGAAGGGGTCATCCACTTCTCAAAGAATTGACCAGTGAAAACCTTATGAATAGCAGTGAAACCTGCCAAGATAGACCAAAATAAACTTTCCAGCTTCTTTCCATCTTTCGCATTTACACCCACAAACCTCATATTCCCAGCACTCTTATCTTCACCCTAACCTCCACCCTGACTTCCATCCACCCCAATCACTTAGTAGCCTGAATTCTCATGTGATATTTAATAATAATAGAGTATATGAGATGCTTGAAAGTGCTCTTTATATTTAATTATCAAATCTTGTGCTGAACATTGACAATCACTGATTTCTTGAAAGAAAACAGTGCAACACTTTCTTTTCTATGCTATGGATCTATGCTTCCTACATGATTATGGATAGATAAATAACATATCTTACAACAGTCAAACAGAGCGCCTTTAATAATGTGTTATAGTAGTAATAGATTGTTCACAGTTATTTACATCACTTAATAGAAGTTACTAAATAAAAATTATATTCATAATTAAATTATATTCTTCTCTTTCTCTGTGTGTGTGTGTGCTCCTTTGTGACAGGGTCTGTGGTGACAGTAGTACTTGTAACACCTAGTCGATGGCATGCATATGTTGTTGCTTAATACAAACTAAATAGTATGATGTATCATAGGAAAATAATTTGCAAAAATGCAAATTAGGTACTGACTTTAAAGGGGACAGGCAATAATTTATTTAAGCCCTCTCTTTTGCTAGAGGCTCAATCATAGGTCTGGAAATGCAAAGGTAATTACAGGTGGCCCTTTTTATTTCAAAGTCACAATTCATTCTAATCTGAGATTATGAGAATGAATGCACAACCCCATGCCAATAACAAAAGCAACACATTAGCATAACACAAAATTCCAGGATAAGAGTACAAAATATGCTGCATATGATATTGTACAGTGATTTATTTTAGGAATATATAAATACGATGCCACTACTAAGTAATTTACTACACCAACTGCTTAGCCAAGGGTTGAAACAAGCACTTATGAATTTTACTAAATGCATTTCTCTCCACCATTCTTGAGTTCTTCTGATTATTTGTACCTAAACAAATGTTTTTATTTCTATCTAAATTTTCAAAGAATAGGAATGCATAAAGGCATCTCCTTTTGTATAAATGAAACTTCAGTATTTTACAGTGAATTGATATTACCTTTGGATTCACCAGTATATAGAAGTCTTATTGAAATCAAGCTAGATTTTCCTAAAGTGTTTTATTCAGAACCTCATTTCTATTAAGGTTCCTTTGAAAAAAGTTTCCATGGTCAAATAATTTTTGGAAGTAACCCATATTCCCATCTTGGAGCTTCAGAGCAAACAAAGCATACTGATGTAGCAGAGTTCTTAAATAACAAAACTTATTTAACTAATTAACCAAATACCTTTCAAACTAATTTCACCACAAACCCTTTTTGTTTTCCTTGTTGTATTTATAACTTGAATAACATGTTCTGATGATCATCTTATTTTAGTCTGACTCTGTATAGATGCTAGGATAACTTTTGAAAGTTTCAGTTATTTGTCTGTTTGTTTAGCGAAATGCCTTATTTTAGCTTTTTGACC
>NW_006922044.1:914058-924768 GCF_000298275.1 Orycteropus afer afer | reverse complement strand
TCCTGGTGGAACCACTGAGACTATGGCTTCTAGCTGCCCTTCAGGTCTGGAATTGAACCCACACTGGTGACTTCCAGCCAAACAAAAGACAGGTACATGAGATGAACATTTACACTAGGTAGATACACTCCTTGGATAGAACAATCATGGGAGAATAGAAGGGCTGTTTATGCACAGGGAGACAGCTCAGGGGGCATGAGTGAATGGAGGGATGGACACAGGGAAGAGGTAACTATTGGGAGGAATTGGGAGGGGAGCTGTTGTATTGTGGTAAATGAGACAAAGTGAACTGCTTGCTGTATGGAAAGTGAATTTGCTCTGTAAACTTTCACCCAAATCACAATTTAAAAAAAAAAAAAAAAGAACTCTAAAGGAAGTTCTATTCTGTCCTATAGTGTTTCTATGAGTTGGAATTGATAGGTTTAGGTTTTTGGTTTATATGGTTTCAAAGTGACAACAGCAATGGGAAAAATAAGGAACCATACGTTATAGTGATCTTATGTTAATGCAAGAGGACCAGCCTAGAAAAGGAGGACCATGAATGGTTGCACAACTCAAAGAATGTACCAATGTCACTAAATTGTTCATGTAGAAACTGTTGAATCTATGTATGTTTTGCTTGTAAATTCTCAACAACAAGAACAACAAAAGCAATTGAAAAACAAAAACAACACTACTTTAAAGTCCTTTTTCAGTCATATATACGTAGCTGTCATTTATGGAAAACTGAAATGAACTAAGCATTTGTATGTATGTCACATATATGACCAAATTTAATCCTCCTTACAACTTTGTATAGTAGACACTATTATTCCTATTTTATTGATAGAGATTTATCTTCTCAAGTTCACATAGCCTGAGTTTGAAGGTGGAAGACTTCCCCTTTCTTGGATTAGCACCTACATGGAACACTCAAATCTTTTTTCTGTGCAGTCTGATTGATGAAACATTGCAAGGGGAGTATAAGCATAGGTAAATTTAGTGGAAAATACAGAAAGCATGCAAGCAGACTCTTGCCATTCCTCAGATTGTACTAGTGTTTAGTTAGTTGACTTGCATGCCTAGAAAGACAATAAGATCTTACTATTGCTGTTTCTAAAAAAAAAAGTTTGGAAAAATCTCTATGTCCAGTGAAATTGGATAGTATTTGACTGTAAATGTCCAGCTGCCATCAGCCAAATTCAGGACTGAGGCTGGCTTGTAAATCAATAGCCCCTGTCAGGCCCAAATTGAATTTTATTGCTGTTAGTTTCTTGAGTCATCATTTTATGTCTCTCTGCATTGCTTAAGCCAACAGGAAGAATTGTTCCTGTGTAGCTTTTTTTTTTTTTTTTTTTTTTTTATGCTCACTCTCTGTACTTCTAAGCTGTTTTATTTATCATTCATTTGCCTTTGAAAATAAGGAGTATAGATTATTCTCCTTTTATTTTTTATTGAAAATGTTCTGAAATTCCTGTTATTTTTTGTTCTCTGATCTCTGCTAAAAAGGCTTTTGTTAAAGGTCCTTGGGAGTCCTCCAAGGTTGGTGTCCATAACAGGAATATACATTTCAACAGGAGAAAAATACTAATGTGATGAATTTTCTCTTTGACTAGCTCTTTGAGCAGCTCTCAGGTAGACTCATGCCATTCAGTGGTTTGTCTAACTCTCATATGACATTGATCAATTGTAATAGGATTTCAGAATAAGGGTTCTCAAAGTAAATATTAGATGGTTAATGACTGAAGACAAAAATTAACCAACCAGTTTTATTCTTGAGCAGAGAGAGAAGACCAAGTACTATAAGAAAATTTAAAAAGCGCTTTTCAATTGAGCTGCACCTTTTACCATTCATTCTAATCTTTCTTTTTGTCTCTCACTCTCTATTTTTTAATCATGCATACTAGTCCTGCAAAATTAGCTTTCATCATTCATCTGCTTCTTTCTCAAATACCTTCCATGGAGATGTCACTGAGTGATTAAAACTCACAGAATAGATATTAAAAAGTAGGCAATTTTTTCATGGTAGCCCTCTGCGCTTTCTGCAGAAATGGAGGAACAATTCACCAAAAGATTATACACTGAATCATATTCTGTTGAAGCAATGAGTCTGAATTTCTTCACAGTCTCATGTTCATAAATTTAAATCACATTACCCTCTCATACTTCTGCTATCTGCTTTGAAGCCATTATGCTTCTGTTGTTTTTAATTAGAATGGTCTTATTTACACAATTCACATAGGATATTTGCTTCTTCCTAAGATATCTGAGGAGCTTCATTTTCTAAATAAATTCTAAGGAAAATATGTCTTCTTCTCAAGCAAAAAGAATCTCATTCAGCTGGATTCAGACCCCACTAATACATTTATTATCCTTGGATTAGTGACCTGAATTTCAAAGAAGCAATCACCACTAAAAAGTAATACATTTTCATAAAATAAATCTTGATGTTTTCATGCTTAATAAAAGATAAGTGACCTTCTTTGTGATCATTATTATTCAGTACTCCCCTGTCAAATTAAACAGAAGTCTTATGAATGAGTAAGGTCTGCTGTCCTAATGTTAACATTCAAATGGGCGAAAGTCACAGGGAATAATTAATCTTCACTAGGGAACCCAATTCTGTATTATATATACATGAAGACTAAATTGCAAAAATTCCTTGGAGAATTTTAAATTTCTTTTCCACAATGTTATTAACATCAGACAACATTCTTTTTAATTAGTGTTAATTCATTGTTTTAGTTTAAAACCAAATTATATTGTTGTGTATGATCAATCAAAAGTTACTCCTTGGGTTTCCAAGGCACTATCTCTACAGGAGGGGAGTAGATTGCCCAATCTTCCTTCCAAGAAGTGGCTGGTGGGTTTGAATCACTAGCCTCTGGTTAGCAGTCACATGTTTTAGGCACTATGCCACTGGAGCTCCCACACTTGATGTTGTTGTAGACATATAAAAATAAATGAGACACAATTTCTGCCTATAGAGATTCTCAACATAGACATTTTTGCAATGAATGAAATATGCTTGATGAAAGCAATAAGCGATTAGAGCAGGGGGAATAAACAGTTTGTATTGCATAGGACTTCCCAAGATGTCTCATGGGCTATAGTTTTATCTGTATTTTCCTTTTAGGGAGAGGGAAAGGTCATCTAGTATAAATGCCCAGCTAGATGAGTACAAGATTTCAGATGTAGCAAAATCAAGCTCACTGCCATCAGTGATTCCACTCATAGTGACCCCATAGGGTTTCCAAGGCTGTAAATGCTTATGGAAGCAGACTGCTTCATCTTTCTTCTGCAGTATCGAGCTACCGACTTTTTGGTTAACAGTCAAATGCTAACATAGGGCGTTGAATTATATTTTGTTTGTTTGTTTGAATTAAAAATGTCATTGCAATAGTAATAATAATAATATGCAATAATATGGGGACAAAAGGAAAAATATAGGTTAGGAGGAAGGAACCTGTCTGTTTAGCATTGATACTAATTACCTTGGATAAGCCTTCAGAGAAATATCCAAGCCTGTTGCTCATGTCCATATTCTAGGTTCAGGATCTTTAAAAAACAAATAGGTAAACAATGTTTTTATCAAGAAAATAAAATTTTATTTAAAAAATAATAATATTAATTATAATAGCTATTAAATCATTGCCACCAAGTTGATTCTGATTCATAGCAACCCCAAATGTTGTTGTTGTTGTTGTTATGTGCCGTCGAATCAGCCCCGACTCATAGCGACCCCTCCTTGGGTTTCTGAGGCAGTATCACTACGGAAGTAGGATTGCCCAACCTTCCTTCCGAGGAGTGGCTGGTGGATTTGAACCGCCAGTCTACTGGTTAGCAGGCAAGTGTCTTAGCCACTATGCTACCAGAGCTCCCCAAATGTTACAGGGTAGAATTGTTCCATAGGTTTTCTTGGCTATAATCTTTACTGAAGCAGTTTACCAAGCTTTTCCTTTTTGGCAACACTAGGTAGGTTCTAACTGCCAACATTTAGGTTAACAGTACGGCACAAACTGTTTGTGCCATCTAGAGACCTTTATGGAGTTCCAGGTACTCCTTAATGAGCATTTTACATTATCTGAGATAAACACCATCTCATAAAATCCTCACAATTCTATCAACTGTTAAAGATGAAAAATAACAGAGAACTACAGAGGGTTGGGAGCTCTGGTAGCATAGTGGCTAAGGCACTTGACTGCTAACCAGAAGGCTGGCGGTTCAAACCCACCAGCCACTAGTCGGAAGGAAGGTTGGGCAATCCTACTTCCGTAGTGATACTGCCTTGGAAACCCAAGGAGGAGTTGCTATGAGTCGGGTCCGACTCGACGGCACATAACAACAACAGAGGGTTAGTGACTTTTCCAAAGTCAACAGTCAAAAAAAAAAAAAAAAAAAAAAGAAGAAGAAGAAGATACTGGCCCCATACAATGTTTTTCTTGCTTTTAACTACTAATAATTACCATGTTTTGCAGCTGCCTTGGGTCTCAGCTGAAGCTGAAGTAGTTGTTCTCCATTTGGCTTACTGGAATATGTTTCTGAGACCAGTTTTGACACTGCTTATCAATTTGGCCACTGGCCATCTCATTCTACTCCCTAGTTTTTTGTAAATAAACTGCTGGCCCCAAAACCCCAAATATCAAAATGTCCTGGCCATTAGACATGCTGTTAGATTACTTTCTGGAATGTTCTGAAGATTTTTGTGATTCCTACATTTCTAATTTACCACCACAGGCACCTCTGAACTTTCCTTCTTGTGTTGCCTCCAGTGACTTACCCAGACATACTCTGTGGTTTCCTAATTACTATTTTCCTAATTCACAAAGCTGCTCTAAGAAGTGAAACAATATATGTGAAAGGGCTTTAAAAATTTAGCACCCTTAATTTCCTTCTCACTAAAATGAAGAGAGCTCTGGTGGCATAGTGCCTAAGACATTTATTTGACTGCTAACCAGAAGGCTGGCAGTTCAAATCCACCAGCCACTCCTCGGAAGGAAGGGTGGGCAATCTACTTCCGTAGTGATATTGCCTCATAAACCCAAGGAGGGGTCACTATGAGTTGGATGTGACTTGATGGCAGTGAGTTTGGTTTGGTTTAAAATGAAGAGGATTGAACTACATAATTGCTAAAGTTCCTGGAGTGCAGTGATTCCATTATCTGTGATTTATTAACTTGCTGTTCAAGTGCAAGGTATTCCTGACATCACACTCCAAATAGTTTATTGCTGAGACAGACTCTAGTAGACATTATATAAACTGAAAGGAGAACAGAATACACTCAAAAGAATTCAAGGGCTTTCTACATTAACTCATTCTCAAGGTGGTGCTTAAATGACTATGTTTTAGAGGTCTTCCCATTGTCTTCAAACCACGCTAAGTAGACATTAATTGTAGGTTAGCATTAAAGGTATCAGTTCACTGCTTAATATTATATATGACAGAGAAATTCTCCCTTTTGCTTGGGCTGACTTTGCCTCATTTTTTTTTTTCTTTTAATTTAGCTTATGATTGGATGTTGTATAAGGGCCTTTCCAGCCCATCTAATGCCAAACTGAATATTTTCAATTCAAACACTGAATCTTGCACATGAAATGGTAATAACTATGTTCACAACTAAAATGATTGGGGTTTGAAAAAAGAGTTGAACACTTTCTCCTAAAGTTTGGTACTTTAGATATAGTTCTAATACTTGGAATAATTTAGTTTGATTTATTTACACTTAAAATTCTTCTGTTTTCTCCTTTGATCCATAAACACACAAAAAATCATGCTGCTAGTAAACATACTTGGCTTCAACTTTCAATGAAAAATGTGAATGTTTACAAAAAATTATTATAGTAGAATCATCCACGCCACTAAAGAAGTAAAGACATGCAAGTATAGCCAAAAATAAGATGCTTTAGAAGATGTAACTGGTCATTCTTAACATGATGAGATAGCTACTGTGTATATAAACATCTATATTTTTTCAACAAGTGGCAATGTTTTATTATAAAATCCCAATTAAGAGAAAAACATATAACTTTATTCATGCTTTTTATTGGACATTAGGTTATCATCTTTATCTTAGGATAGTGATGAAATATAGCCCTCAGTGATTTTTCACTAATTTGTAAAGATTGATCCTCTCCCTTGTTATAAATTTCCATTTAAAAGATACCCATTTTGTTGTTAAAAAGCATGTGTGTCACTTTATTGATGAACGTAACCAAAAAAAAACAAACTCACTACCGCTGAGTCATTTCCAACTCACAGTGACCTCTCCTTGGGTTTCCAAGGCAGTATCTCTACAGAAGTAGATTGCCCAATCTTCCTACCCAGGAGTGGCTGGTGGGTTTGAACCACCAGCCTTCTGGTTAGCAGTCAAATGCCTTAGGCACTATACCACCGGAGCTCCCATTGGTGAACCTACAAAAAAACTTAGCATTTCAAGAAGGTAGGAATTAAGAACATGAAATACATTAACCATATCCATGCCTTCTAAAATCAATCCTAAGATATATTTCTTTCCCTCATTAATGCATTAGATACTGCCTTGCCTTGCTTTCAGCATGGATTGAACATGATTTGCAATAGCATTCCTTCTTTGACCTATACACTGATTTTAGTAGCAGAAATATTAATGGTTACTATTTTTCAATATTTAAATTATGTATGCAAGCATTTTTGTTTATATTATCTTCAATTCTTCAATGTAAAGTGAAAAAAAAATTTCAACTAAAGTAGAGAAAAATTCATGTATTTAATCATGGTCACACACACCAAGTAAAGTGCAGAACCACACTTCAGACCCAGGGCAACCCAAGTCTATAACACAAGCTCTTTCCACCTCTTGAGATTGATACCACTCTGGTTTCAAGATTTATATATTGATAGTTTAGAAAGTGAAGAAGATTTGAAACAATTATTGATGAAGATCAAAGACTATGGCCTTAATGTGGATTACACTTCAACATAAAGATAAATAAAATGCTCACAAGTAGACCAATAAGCAACATCATGATAAATAGAGAAAAGATTGAAGTTGTCAGAGATTTCATTAGACTTGGATCCACAATCAACAGCCATGGATGAGCAATCAGAAATCCAATGGCATGTTGCACTGAGCACATCTGCTGCAAAAGACCTCTTTAATGTGCTAAAGAGCAAAATGTCGCTTGGTGACTAATGTGCACCTGACCCAAACCATGGTATTTTCAATAGCTTCATTCATATACATGTGTAAGCTGAACAGTGAGTAAGGAAGATGGCAGAAGAACTGATGCATATCAATTGTGGTATTATCACAGAGTATTGAAGATATCATGCATGGACTGCTAGAAGAACAAACAACTCTGTCTTAGATTAAATACAGCAAGAATGTTCTTTAGAAACAAGAGTAGCCAGATGTCATTTCTCATACTCTGGTCATACTGTCAGAAGGGACCATTCCCTGGAGAAGGGTATCATGCTTAGTAAAGCAGAAGGTCTACAAAAAGGGGAAAAACCCTCAACAAGATGGACTGACATAGTGGCTGAAGCTATGGGCACAAGCGTAGCAATGATTTTGAGGACAGTGCAGGGCCAGGCAGTGTTTCCTTCTGTTGGTCATAGAGTCGCTATGAGTTGGAAGTGACTTGATAGTACCTAACAACAACACAGTATTGATAGTTTTGAATGTCAGTGGATTCAATGTACTGTTTATATACAATTACTGTATAGTCCTTTGGACATATACAAATAAACTGGGTAGTAGGAATTAAGAAGAGAATGAAGAGAATGGATTTAAGAGCCAGTTTAATAGAAAAATAAAAAATACTAAATGAAAATACAGAAAGAACGGTGGTAGATACTCAATACATGCTTTGTCACTCTCCCTCACCTTCCATTTATATCAATAAATACTTTCAGGGCAAGGGTGAAGCTTCAGCTCAATTTTTTGACCTTGACCAAATCATGAAACTTCCTAGCATTTCTGTTTTGCAGTCTGAAGAATGGTAATAGATAATGTATGAACAGTATCTATGAAGCTGAGTGCAGTCATGTCTACAAAGCAGGCTGCACTCTAGGGAAACCAGTCATGACATGCAATTAAATAAAAAGCAAAAATAACATTTAAAAATATTTATTTCCATAGTATTCACTAACTATACTTTAATAATTTGTTGTCCAAGATATACTGTCTTTTAATTGAAAGCAAGCAAATGCCTGCCAGTTTTCACTATATTATAGACCATTTCAGGAAATGGTGAATGTCCTGGAATATACCTGTTGTGTCCCATGTAAATTAACAAAGAATCTAAAATTACCAGGAAAATGAACAGTATGGGGAGATTGTTGACAGGAAATGACTTGGAAAAAAAAAAAAAAAAAGAAACACCAAGACAAGTTCTGTATAGTTACGTTTCAGGTGACAGTTCTTTATACTGTGGATTTTATTGGCTTTACCTAAGCAAACATTAACTACTCTAATTGGAAGTTTGTCTCAGGATCTTTTGATTTCCCTATGCTTGACAACAGACAATTCTAATACACTTTGGTGTTACATTCAATCAGGTCTACTCTTTTTAGGAATCCTGGTAATTAGAATTTGTGGAACATTTTGCATCTGATTTGAGATTTTGACTTTTCAACGGACTTCTACTAGGAGTACTATCAGCATTAAAGTCCTTTTAAGTTCAATCGTTTATTTAATAGAGAGAACCAAAATTAAAGTACGTGAAAACTGAGTGTTTGTATTTCTCTAGTTTTAAGTGTTCCCCAGTTCTCATTGCCTCAATGTGGCTGTGAACATTTTAAATAGACCTAATCTATACCAGAAAAATTTCCTAGCCTGACTCAGTGCTCCTGATATGGTCTCCTGAATTCTAAATCCTTGCAGGATACATGCTTGAAGCACAGCCTGTGTTATCCAACAAAACCAGTGGGACTGTGTTGAGAGAGGTCCTTTGTCTGGGTGTCACTCTCTGAATTGAAAGACAGCACAATAGAAATGACCTTCTAACTACGTTGGCACTAAAAGTAATATTTAATGTGAGAATAGGTAGTAAAATATTCCTTTTGAAAGTCAGAGCCATATAATACCAGGTATAGGGAAATAGAACTAAAATCATAGAGAAAAGAGCCTAGTAGAAAGAATGCTTTGTATCTTAAAGAATAGAATCTGTTACAGATATCTATCAGAGATGCAAATAAATCGAACAATGTCTATTCTTTAGTGTCCTAATGCTTCAAGTAGATGGTTCCTTTTTTCTTGTAATATTTGAAAATTTTTTGGATGTGAAATTGTGCCTTTTGAGAATGGTTTCCTCAGTTTCAAAAGGCAATGGAAAATGTAGCATAAAAAATGAGGAATCCTACTTATAAGCTTGGCCCATTCAGAATTTTAAAGGATAGCTCCTGTCCAATAAGTTTCAAGAGGGTGGTGGCAGTAATTTCCTAGTAGGACTCAGTGGTACACAGCACTCTTAGATTGTTGGTTGTTTTGGCTGCCATCCAGTTGGCCCTGATTCATGGTGATGCCAAACACAATGGAACACATTTCTCCCCCATCCTGTACCTTCCCCATGATCAGTTGGGCATCATATGCATAGAGGTTTCATTGGCTGATATTAAAAAGAAAAATGCTAGGCCTTTCCTCCGATTTTGTGTTAGTCTGGAAGTTCCACTGAAACCTGTTCAGCATCATAGACACACAAAGCTCTAGTTACAGACAGGTGATGGCTGCACATGATGAATATCTGTAGAGAATTGGACCCAGATCTCCCACCTGCATGGTGACAATTTTACCATTGAACCAATAATGCTCTCTAATGTTAGATTAATCTTTCTAAAACTTGCCTCCCTCTCAAATGTTTTGTAAATAAGTACAATCAATGTAGCACATTACACAGTTCTCAAATTAATTTACAACCTTATTCCACTGTTACCTTATACTTACCATGTTCCTGTCTACTTTCTCATTTTTACCCGTTTTCTTTCACAGTACATTTTATCTGCAGTGCTTTCCTTAACTTCATTGTCCCTTCTCCATTTATAAATGCCCAAGTCTTTTAATGAGTGCTACTTTCCTCAAAAAGTTTTGTCTGATCACCTTTGGCCCATAAGTAAAAATCAACTTTCCTCACTTCAGGATTCCCATAAAATTGTATCTCTGTCTTTCATATAGCTACTTCTGTAGAGATAAAACCTCAGAAACCCAAAGAGAGGTCACTATGAGTCGAATCAACTTGACAGCAGTGAGTTTTTTTTGTTGTTGTTGTTTGTTTGATTTTTGGCATACTTTGCATTATAAATGTCTTCCATTACAAATGCTATTTATTTATTTATGTAGCATTTTGTGCCATTATATATTTCTATTATCTTTAAAAAATTCATTGACATCAGGTCATTTCTGATTCATAGAGAACCCCATTTGGGTTTCCGAGGCTGTAAATCTTTATGGAAATAAATCATCCTATCTTCCATCTACATAGTAGTTGGTGGGTTTGAACTGCTGGCCTTCCAGTTAGCAGTCAAATGCCTTATCACTATACCACTAAAGCTCCTTTCTATTATCTTTAGTGAAGGGAATGAAAAAGAAAATCCCCAGTCATCTGTTAGTTTCTTGTATTGTGTTGGCTTTTGTGTTGCTATGAGGCTGGAGGCTATGCCACTGATATTTCAAGTACAAGCAAGGCCACTCATGGTATACAGATTCCATAGGAGCTTCCAGACTAAGTCAGACTGGGAAGAAGGATAGGGCCATCC
>NW_006922044.1:899358-913958 GCF_000298275.1 Orycteropus afer afer | reverse complement strand
ATGTGGTGCCATTCCTCTCCAATTTGTCATTCCTAGCATAGTAGACCACATGACTATCTGATTTGAAATGGCTATTGCCAGTGCATTTCAGCTCACTAATGCCTGGGATATCAATCTTTATGCATTCCATTTCATTTTATTCACTTCCAATTTCCCTAGATTCATACCTCATACATTCTGTGTTCCAATTATTAATGGATGTTTGAAGCTGTTTCTTTCCATTTTGAGTCATGCCATATCAGCAAATGAAGGTCCTGATAGTTTTACTCTATCCACCTCATTAAGGTCACCACTCATTTGTCAGTTTGTCATATAGTGGTGGTCTGTGTGTTGCTGTGAGGTTGGAGGCTATGCTACTGGTATTTCAAATACCAGCAGAGTCACACCTATTGGACAGGTTTCAGTGGAGCTTTCAGATTAAAACAAACTGGGAAGAAGGACAGGGCCATCCACTTCTGGGGAAAAAAAAAAAAAAAAAAACTGGCCACTGAAAATCTTTTGAATAGAAGTGAAACACTGTCTGATATATTACTGGAAAATGTTACAAATGTCCATGAAACATCACCTGATATAGTGCCTGAAGATGAGCACCTCAGATTGGAAGGCACTAAAAATATGACTGCAGAAGAGCTGCCTTTCCAAAGTAGAGTCAACCTTAATGGTAGAGATGCACGAATGCTTTGGGGACTTTCATTTGCTGATGGAGCATAGCACAAAATGGGAAGAAAAAATTGCAAATATTGATTAATAACTGAAACATGGAATGTATGAAATGTTACTTTAGGAAAATTGAAAGTTGTCAAAAAATGAAATGGAATTGAGGAAGATCAAAATCTTAGGCATTAGTGAGCTGAAATGGACTGGTATTGGCCATTTTGAATCAGACAATCTTATGGTCTACTATACCAGCAATGACAATTTGTGAAAAAATGGCATTTCATTCATTGTCAAAGAGAATATCTAAAGATCTATGCTGAAGTATAATGCTGTCAGTGATAAGATAATGTCTTTATCCCTACAAGGAAGACCAGCCAATACTACTATTATTCAAATTTACACACCAACTACTAAAGCCAAAGGAGCTCTGGTAGCATAGTGCCTAAAGCACTTGACTGCTAACCAGAAGGCTGGCAGTTCAAACTCACCAGACACTCCTCAGAAGGAAGGTTGGGCAAGCCTACTTCCATAGTGATACTGCCTCGGAAACCCCAGGAGGGGTCGCTATGAATTGGGGCCAACTCGACGGCAAATAACAGCTAAAGCCAAAGTTGAAGAAATTAAACATTTTTACAAACTTTTGCAGTCTGAAATTTACCAAACATTCAATCAAGATGTATTGATAATCATTGATGATAAGAATGCTGAAGTTGGAAGCAAAGACGAATCATTGGTAGTTGGCCTTGGTGATAGAAATGACACCGGAGAGTGCATGGTGAAATTTTGCAAGACCAATGACTTATTCATTGCAAATACCTTTGTTCAACAACATAAATGGCTGTTATGCATGTCTACCTTACCAGGTGGAATACAAAGAAATCTGTTCAAGTACATATGTAGAAATAGACTATTGAGAAGCTCAATATCATCAGTCAAAACAAGGTCAGGAGCTGACTATAGAACAAACCATCAATTGCTCATATGCAAGTCCAAGCTGAAGATAAATAAAATTAAAATAAGTCCACCAAAGCCAAAATACAACCTTGTCTATATCCCACCTGAATTTAGAGACCATCTGAAGAATAGATTTGATGTATTGAACATCAGTGACCAAAGACCAGACAAGTTGTGGGATAACTACATCATACATGAAGAAAACAGTCATTGTAATGACTTTTTAAAGACAGGAAAGAAAGAAAAGACCACAATGTATGTCAGAAGAGACTGTGAAACTTGCTATTGAATGAAGAGTAGCTAAAGTGAATGGAAAGTAAATGCTGAAACAAAAGAACTGAACAGATGGTTACAAAGGGCAACTCGAAAAGACAAAGTAAAGTATTACAATGAAATGGGCAAAGACCTGGAGTTAGAAAACAAAAGGAAAGAACATGCCCAGCATTTCTTAACCTGAAAGAACAGAAGAAAATATTCAAGATGCAATATTGAAGGGATCTTGAAATATTGAAGATATATTGGCAAAATATTGAACGATGCAGGAAACATCAAAAGAAGATGGAAGGAATTGGTGAAAAACAAGGCCTCAGGAATTGATGACATTAAGATATTTCAACAAGCAGATGTAATACTGGAGATGCTCACTCATGTATACCAAGAAATTTGAAAGACATCTACTTGGCCAACTGACTGGAAGAGATCATTATTTGTGCCAATATCAAAGAAAGGTGATCCACCAGAATGTGTAAATTATTGAACAATATCATGAATGTCACACACAAGTAAAAGCTTTCTGAAGATCATTCAAAAATGGTTACAGAAATATATTGGCAGGGGACTTTCAGAAATGAAAGCTGGATTCAGAAGAGGATGTGTAATGAGGGGGTATCATTGCAGCTGTCAGATGGATCTTAGCTGAAAATAAAGAATACCAAAAATATGTCTACCTGTGTTTTCTTGACTATGCAAAGGTTTTTGAGCATGTAGATCATAACAAATTATGGGTACCATTGTGAAGAATGGGAATTCCAAAACACTTATTTGTTCTCATGAGGAACTTGTGCAAAGACCAAGTATTGTCATTTGAACAGAACCAGTGGATACTGTATCAGTTAAAATCAGGAAGGGTGTACATCAGGGTTGTATACTTCCCCCCACACTTTTTGATCTGTATGCTGAAAAAATCATCTGAAAAGCTGGACTGTGTTAAGAAGAATGCAACATCAGAATTGGAGGAAGAACAATTAACAATTGTCAATATCCAGATGGCACAGCTTTGCTAGCTGAAAATGAAGACGACTTAAACACTTACTGATGAAGTTTAAAGATTATACCTCAGCATAAAGTGAAAATCCTCACAACTGGACAAATAAGCAACATCATGATAAATGGAGAAAAGATTGAAATTGTCAAGGATTTCATTTTACTTGGATCCACAATTAACACCCATGAAAGCAGCAATCAGGAAATCATACCTCATATTGCACTGGGAAAATCTGCTGCAAAAGACCTCTTTAAAGTGTTAAGAAACAAATGTATCACTTTGAAAACTAAAGTGCAACTGGCCCAAGCTATAGAATTTTCAGTCACCTCATATGCATGTCAAAACTGGACTATGAATAAAGAAAACCAAAGAGTTTACCACCTTTGAATTGTGGTGTTGGTGAAGAACACTGAAAATACCATGAACTGCCAGAAGAATGAACAAATCTGTCCTGGAAGAGGTACAGCCAGAATGCTGCTTGGAAGCAAGAATGGGTAGACTTTGCCTCACCTACTTTGGTCATGTTGTCAGAAGGTATCATTCTCTGGAGAAAGATGTCATGCTTGGTAAAGTAGAGAGTCAGCAAAGAAAGGAAACACTCTCAATGAGATGGAGTGAACACAGTGGTTGCAACAACGGCCTCAAGCATAGTAAGGATTTTGAGGATGGTGCAGGACTGGGCAGCGTTTCTTTCTGTTGTACGTAGGGTGGCTATGAGTCAGAACTGTCCTAGTGGCCCCTAACAACAACAACCACAAAGAAAATACATCCCCTATAAAAGTTTAATATTATTTCTCATGATTCTGTGGGTTAAGCTCTGTTGAGTATCAACAGAGAGGACATTTTATACACTTATAGGTTAAATTGGGTAGCTCTTGCTTACAGTCTTTAATGAGGTTGCTGTCAGATATCAACCAAAGGCTATACAAAATAGCGGGCTTACATTATTGCCAGCTGATGCTAACTCTTGGCTGGCAACTCAGCTGGGTGTGTCTTTTGGAATACTACAGGGGCTTTCTTTTGTAAGATGATCAACTTGTCTTGGTGTGTGAAAGACTTTTTTCATTTTAGCACTGAAAGTCTTACATCCTAGGAACCCTGATAGTTCTGGGAAAAGCAGAATGATTACTCACCCACTATAGCTTAGGTTTCTATAGGTTGCAGTCTGCGTTCCAAGAGCCGGTACTAGAGAGTATGTACTCTCTAAGATTTTCTTGCAGAAGCTCCAAGATTCTTATCACCTAACTTCAGACATTATTGATCATAACTTCTGCTTCATTGTAATAATGCAAGTCACTAAGGCAAGCTCAGATTCAAGGGGAGGGGAATGAAACCCTACTTCTTCTTAAGGGAGTGGCAAGGTCACATTGCAGAGATGAAATTAGGGCAGCAGATATTGTCGTGGTCATCTGTGGATGATACAAACCATTAAAATGTATACTGCATAGTATTCCTGAGGATAGGATCCAATTCATATTTATATTGTATATATTCCAGAGTACTTCAGTAGGCACTTGCATTTAAGTTTCCCATGTGAATTTGTTCACTACAGATTAGTAAGTAAGCACAAGTAAGCTCTTGTTTATCCATGCTTACTTGTGCTTACTGGGTACTCTGTCCTTATCAGGGATTGCAAATTAGAAAATAGGCTTTGATTTTGTAGGAAGATGCTGTGGAAAGAGATAGGTGCCAGCCATACCTAGAAGCAGAATCTTTGATGTGGTGAGAAAATGTGAAATTGTCCACTACAGATTAGTAAGTAAGCACAAGTAAGCCCATGCTTACCTGGTTAATTGGGTAACCCAACACTGTGCAAGGATCAATATTTAAGTGCCCCACTGAAAACTACCATCCTTGTAGATGAACAGCTCTTATTTTTTTCCTATTTATTTTCCCCAAAATAAACTGTGATACATCGCAGGCCCAATTCAATAAACAAAAGTATATGTAATTGCCAATGATTGACAATTATATCCCTTAGTAACATATCCTAAGTAGCAGCTTTGTACCTAAACATTGACCTTGATAAGTGCCAAAGGAGCAAGGAGGCAACATCTTCTGACCTCCTCTAACCCCACAAAAAGAAGACAGAATCACCATCTGTAGCCCAAGGCCTGTTCTCTTGAGGCCAGACATGCTACCTCTCTCCAACCCTTTCACCAACCGTTCTTCCCGCAGCACCTACCACTTCTGTGCTGTGTTCAATAATTCGTGGCAGTGACCACACAGACCTCACAGAGTATGGGGTTTATTGGGGAAGCAATAGGCTACAATATAAGTTCAGAAATTCACTCAGTCTCTTGCAGCCTTATGTCTCACTCAGCAGCTGACAGTCTCAGTATCATATCATTCTCTCAGCATCTTATGTCTCTCATGTCTCTCAAGAGCATGTTTCTCTCAGCAGTATGTCTTTCCTAGCCAGCAGTCAGAGACTCTTTCTGCTGCTAGGAGGGTTCCTTTTGAGCCCTGGCAGAGTGGCCCAACATCAGAGTTCTACACACCTGAGAAAGAGTGAACTTCCCAGAAAATTACTTCATGCTGCTCCCAACAGAAATACCCTGGGTGGGTAACTTTAACAATCAGGAGCTACTCAGTTGCTCAGGCAAATTGCACCACAGAGTTTACAAACACTTATGGCTAGAAAAGCCACACTATGTAGTTTACTACACCACAATAGATTAACACAGAAGTTTGTCATTGACTATAGCAGCATTTGACACTGTGTTAGATCTTTGAAAGATATGTTTCAGGCCAGTGTTATGCTGTGCTTTTCAAATTCTAGCATAAAGGTAGTGTTAATCTTTGTCAACATATAGGGTCAACTGTATTAGATTCTGAAAAGAGGTGTGGTCACAGTTTGTGGGCAGCTCTGATGACTTTTATTACATGGCCTGAAGCACAGAAGTTCAGCTCTGTTGAGTATCGACATATAGGACATTTTATAGAGCCGGATGCCCTCTAATTACTTTAAAATGCCAGGTGTTCCAGATAGGAGCAAAGCTCAGACAGTGGAGAGCTAATTGGTATTGGGACATGAAGCTTTTCTAGGTCACTAGTTTATATTAAGCTCAGGTCAGTAGTAACTCAAATTCATTCTCTTTAATGCCAAAGTAATTTATGGGATATCAGGCCATGGACAGAGTTCAGTTATTGCAGGATGGTATGTATGTATACTACAAAACTATCAGTTTTGTTGGAATTTAGAGTTAGTCTTCTTGAGACATTTAATTTCAATATTAAATACTAAAATAGTGTGTTTAAGAAAATAAGTCTGTGCTTTAGACCAAGCCAGTTAGAAAGACAAGACTGTGACTGTTTACAAACAGGTGAAGTCACCACTAGAACATGCCACCAGACTCTGTGAGAGAATCAAGGACTGTAAAAGATGATCACTTTTAATAAAGAATTGTCAAGTAAGTTTCATAATGGAATTTATATTAGCAAATATGTATTGACTTTGTTTTCAAAAAATTCATATTTAGCACAGGCGAAGACCTCATGTCAATGCCTGCACCTGGGGTACTTTTAGCTCCAGAGACATAGATGGAGTCAATTTCATAATTATGATCATTAAAATGTTGAGATATTTTTAGAAAAATACTTAGCTCAATTTGTGTAAGACACAAGACTTGAGGTGCATGTTGGAGTGTTCCACATACCACCTCCTCCATATGCCAGACAGGTTCATTTCTGTCTGTGCCCTGAAGAATTTACAAACTATGATAGTAGAATCCTACAGAATAAGTTGGAATGACTCCATCTTTTTCTAGTCCAATTCCATATTCCATAACAGCCAGGAATGCAATTCCAAGACTTCAATCTTATATTTCTTTCATTCTTTCAATTTTTTATTATTGTGCTTTGGGTGAAAATTTACAGAGCAGAATTTGTTTTACACTCAACACTTCATGTCCATTTGGTTTCACTCCCCAATTACTGTCCCCGGCCCTAATCCACTATCTTCCTCTCCCTTCATGTGCCCTATGAACCCCTCCCCCATTCATGTGCCCTTCTTAGTTATGCACTCCTGTCTGTCTAGCTTTCCCTCCATGTGAATGCTGGCCCTCTGGTGCCCCATGGCTTTCTTGAGACATCAACTAAATAATCTCTCCTGTGTCTTATAGTTTTCCTTTCCTCTATTTATCAAACAATTTATTCCCTCATATACTATAGCTTATGTTTCTATTGTATTAAAAATGTTGACTAAGTTCTAAAAAGGAGCTCTGGTGGCGCAGTGTCTAAGGCATTTGACTGCTTACCAGAAGGTTGATGGTCCAAACCCACCAGCCACTCCACAGAAGGAAGACAGGGCAAGTTATAAAATAAGAGTTCACATTCTTTGTGTATCTTTAGAGGCGATTCATTCTGCTAGGCAGTTATGCAAGATTCATGGAGATTGCTACATTTGAGCTAGCCTGTGAGACTTCAGTCAGAATTTTATACCAGTAAATAGAATCTAGGGAAAGTATTTCCAGTTGCAGTAACAGCAGCACCAAAGTCAATGTTGGTAGAATATAGTGTATATTCAGGCAAATGTAATGTTTATTTTTGGGGGATCAAGCAGTTTATCACCAAATTAATCACTGATTGGCTAATTTATCCTGGTGTCTAAAATGTAGCCTGGCACCTAAAAGAACAGAGGACACTTAGTTTGGGAACCATAAGGACATTGACTATAAGCAACAGACAGACTCCGTCTATGTTAATCAAAAAAGGAATTTATTGGGAGATCTCAGATGCTCAGAGATTCTATAAAAAGTCTAAACAATTGGCTTGGTAATCATCATGAACCAGATGCTCACTAGGAATTAGGAAGCAAAGACTAAAACAATAGGAGCAAGAATAGCAAGGACAATCTAATTAAGATCTACCTGCTCAGAAGAAAAGGAATTTCATCACTTTGTTATCTTAGTTTTTTAACTAAAATGTCAAATTCTAAGGAATATATTCAGTTGGTATGTTTGGTTATACTATGTTAGGATTAAAGGAAGGTGTTCATGGTCTATTTCAATGTCAAACAAAATTGCAATGTACGATTACCATTAGAAGTGCTATTATAAAGAATAAATGAGTACAGTCAAAAGTGATATATGAGCGTTACCAAGGAGTTACTGTTGTTATCAGTGGCATAAAACAAAGTACAAATAGGTTATATGTGTATATTTTATGTACATACATACACACATATACACACTTTACTAGCATTTAACTTGGATTGTTACTCAGTTCTTTAGGGAATCTCTTACATAGAAATTCACACATTATAGCAAGGCTTTCTTAAAAGTTCAAAGTAGCTCTATATGGCATAAAGCACCCTTTAATTTTCTTTAATCCAAATCCTAGACCAGCAAGTAGCCTGTATACTCATAAGCATCAGATTTACTGACCATGTGCTCAGGCTCCCCATAGATGCTGTGTGCTGTGGTTTTGAAGATGCTTCATTTCAGGCAAATTTAAGTATATAAATGTAATGTGAATAAAAGGGAAGATAACGTGTCTCTAAAAGGATAATTACTTTTGTTGACAAAAATTAGCAGTGTACCAGACTCTAGATAAGTGGTAGGACCACCCTTGTACTTCTTGGCTGGAAGTCCAGTGTTAATGAAAGCAATAAAACAAATTTTCTTGTAATATTTTTTTGGTTAATCTCAGAAGCTATTGCCCCCTACTGCCCACTTACATAGCGTCACATTAGAGAGCAATTTAGACTATCAGGAGTGATATTCACTCTTCAGTCATGTAACAAATATTTATCAAGTGCCCTCCTTGTACCTGGTAGATAAGAATTGTTAGATCATGCCCTGGGACATGATGGAGAGGAATATGAGAGTTTCATTCTGCCAGGAGTAATCTTGGGGGAGATAATTAGCACATGAATGAGATTGGTTAAATAAGAGCCATCAAAACATGTTTGTACAAATCTCTGATGCTAAAACTCCTACATTACTTCTGTATCTTTTATTTGTTGAAAAATTCCTTCTGAAATAGTTTATGTACAAGATTTTCCTAAAACAAGATGAAAAAGTTGAATGGTGTAAAAAAATGACTTCTCATAGAAGCTGCTGTATGATTCATATCTTTCAGCAAAATATACCATTAGCCTGATAAACAATGTAAGTAAATTAGAAGGGTAGATGAACATAAGTGAGGAAGGGAAGGTACTAGAACATGCAAAATTTGTATCTCACTGTGTTCAGAGAAAGCAAAAGCAGTATTTCAAACTGTTGCTAAAATGAGCAAGTAATGAGAAAGAGGATATTATTAAGGAAGATGATTCCAAGGCAGATTATCATGGCATTTTAAGAAAATAGAGCCTTGCAGCAAGCAGGAATCAATCTGGTTTCGTGTCTATCTAAATCAAATCCTTACGGTACATGGGCATGCTATAGTTGTAGACAGCACAGTGGGAAGTCTCTGTTTCCAGAAAAGCAATCCCAAAGATAGGTTTGTTGCCAACACTGCGAGCTTATTGACACCAGAAGTCAGGGATTAACGAAAGGCTCATATAATAGGAGCTCTGGTGGCACAGTGCCTAAGGCATTTGACTGCTAACCAGAAGGCTGGTGGCTCAAACCCACCAGCTGCTCCTTGGAAGGAACATGGGGCAATCTACTTCCGTAGTGATTATTACTTCGGAAACCCAAGGAGGAGTTACTATGAGTCGCAATCCACTAGACAGCAGTGAGTTTGGTTTTGGTTTTGGTATAATAATGACAGTGAAATCTTTGGGTCTGTTCAAATGGCCAAATGTTGTTTTCATTTTCAAAGCCATTCAGTACACTTTGGAATTTTTTTTCTAAGTCAGTAGTTTAGGCAGATAACAGATGACAACGTTTCTTTGGTGTTGTCCTAATTGGATTATCTATGGAATTCTTAACTGTCAAATGCTAAGCTCCCTTAGAACTAACAAATGTTTTGTTCATCAACAAAACCATGATATGAGGACAGTCATCCTTTATGTCTTGAGACAGGTTTAGGAATACATACTAATCCATAGATTCCAAAAAAAAAAACCTGCTTTCCTAGAGCTGAATTAGAAAGGTGACGTACTACACTACACGTACAAGGTACGGAGTGTCTGATCCCCAGCTTTCACTCTGAGTGGCTCCTCACCACATCATCACTGACGAGCGGTCTTTGACCTCTCATAAGAGGTTATTCCCCACTTACATAGAATCTCCTTTCATCTATGGGCCAATTTTCATTGTCAGAAAATCCTTTCTTAATATCCCGGAAGTTGTTTATTGAAACTGTCCTCCACATCCCACCAAGTGCCTAAATATTGTTTTGACTTGTTGTTGTTGCTATGTGCAGTCAAGTGGAGTCCAACTCATAGCAACCCTATGTACAACAAAATGACACACAGCCTCACCCTGTGCCATTTTCACAATCGTTGCTATGCTTGAGCCAATCGCTGGAGCTACTATGTCACGCCATCTTGTTGAGGTTCTTACCCTTTTTTGCTGACCCTCTACATTGCCCAGCATGATATACTTCTCCAGCAAATGGTTGTTATTGTTGTTAGATGCTGTCAAGTCATTTCCGACTCAGAGCCACCCTATTGACAGCAGAACAAAACACTTCCTGGTCCTGTGCCAGTCTCACCATCCTTGCTATACCAAGCTCCTCATTGTATCAATCTATTTTGTTGAGGGTCTTCCCCTTTTTTGTTGACCCTCCATTTTACCAAGCATGATATCCTTCTCCAGGAAGTGGTTCCTTCTGACAAATGACCAAAGTAGGTGAGACAAAGTCTGGCCATTCTCTCTTCCAGGAGCAATCCTGCTGCACTTCTTCCAGGAAAGATTTGTTAGTCCTTTTAGCAGTCCATGGTACTCTCAGCATTATTCTCCAACACCAAAACTCAAAAGGGAATGGTTAGATTCTTCTAATACTCAAATATAGCAAGCGTAACCAATAAGCCTTTACTTTTAAAGGCTTAGTTGCTACTGACTCCTTTCAGTCATTCTATATAACATTACTCGTGGTCTTCTCTTCCTCCTCACTCATACAGTTAACACAGTTTCTCAACATTCTTTAAATGTAGTATCACATGGGAGTCTCATTATAGCTGAGATATACTGAGGTATTTGTCAGAAGTATAATTAGTATTTTGATGACACTATTAAATTTGAAAAGTAATAAAGAAACAAAGATTTCTTTCATTTGTATTTCTTGAATGAATTTATGATCATTTATAAGTCAAAATACTCTGCCATTCATTATCGTACACAAATATGGCTTACATTTTGCTGGTGATGAGAACACAATTTTAATATACTGCTTCTTTGATCTTAAGTAAACTTGAGTTAAAATATTTTTTATAGTTTTTTTGGGAAGGGTTGCTTTATAGATTATGAAAAGCTTCCCTTAAGGGTTTAGATTGTTATTGTTGTTGTTATATGCTTTCAAGTCGGACCTGACTCATAGCGACCCCTCCTCGGGTTTCTGAGGCAGTATCACTACGGAAGTAGATTGCCCCATCTTCCTTCCAAGGAGTGGCTGGTGGGTTTAGATTAATGTAATATAAAGAAAAGCTCAGGGCTCAGAGAAATCTGAGTTCAAATTCCACTAGTCCCACTTGAAAGATGTATATTTTTCATCAAGTTTTTAACTTTTCTAAATATCTATACTTGATAATATTAAATTGAGAGACTGGCCACTTAATGGCATTTTTAGATTAAATGAGTTCATATGTGCAAAATACCTAGCACCTAAGCTGACTCTGACCTAAGGAACTCTGGTAGCATAGTGGCTAAAGCACTTGACTGCTAACCAGAAGGCTGGCGGTTCAAACCCACCAGCCACTCCTCGGAAGGAAGGTTGGGCAATCCTACTTCCATAGTGATACTGCCTTGGAAACCCAAGGAGGGGTCACTATGAGTCGGGGCCGACTTGACGGCACATAACAACAACAGCAACCTGACGGCACATAACAACAACAGGAGCTCTGGTGGCGTAGTACCTAAGGCATTTGACAACTAACAAAGAAGGCTGGCAATCCAAACCCACCAGCCACTCCTTGGAAGGGAGGCTGAGCAATCTACTTCCATAGTGATACTGCCTTGGAAACCCAAGGAGGGGTCACTATGAGTCAGATCTGACTCCATGGCAGTGATTGCTTATTTTGCGTTTCAGCTCTCTCTGAGAAAATGTTCTATATACAATGCACAATCATAGGGACAGGGAGAGAGATGTATTAAAAATGTGCATTCACATCACTGATTAAGAAAGAAGGTTATTTTCTAGATTCAGTGATAAAATTCAGGCCTAGAAAGGTGAGATATAATGCCTTATGTTATACAGTGCAGTTGGGAGAATTTTCACACCCATGACTTCAGCCCCTGGTGTTACTTCTATGCAGATATAACCTTATGTGATAAAAAGTACTTTGGAGATAAAATTAAGATTACTAATAAGGTGACCTTAAAAGAGGGAGATTATGTTGGATTATTTGAATGAGCCCAATGTAATCACATAAACTCTTAAAAGCAGAGGTTAAGTACAAAATGACTTGACATGCCATTGCCGATTTGAAAATGGAAGAAGGCACATACAGAGGAAATCAGGACTCCAGTCCCATAACTTCAAGATACTCCATTGTGGTGGTTATGTTTGTGTGTCAACTTGGCTGGCTGGGCCTGGTTGAGTGGCTGGGCAGCTGAATGTAGTATTCCCCATGATGAGACTGGTAATCAATTCCATCGGAATCTACTGGGAGCAGCTGAGTAGCTGCCTTTGGGTATGTGGTCTGCTTCCTATATATAAGGAGAAGCTGAGAGAATGGTCTCTAGCCTATGGCATGTTTGGACCCTGCATGTAGCCGTGTCATTGCTCAGCAGCTTGCCATGCGCTGCCAACCTTGGGACTTACAATGGACTTAAGTTAATGGCCTGTTGTGTGGTTTGGTAGCATCGGGACTATGCCTTTTGACTTGTCAACCTTAGGGCTTCTCAGCCTCAGCAGCCAGCAGATGACTGAGTGAAGAAACACCTCAAGCTCCAGTGAGCCAGGAGCAGGAAGTGGAGCTGGACCCCAAGATTGAGGGGCTTTCACCCAGTCCCTAGAGCCTGACACTGTGAATTTGGACATAAAGCCTCCAAATTGTAAGAATAAACTCCTGTTTGTTAAGGCCATCCCCTTTGTGGTATATTCTTGTCAGAGCAGTACTAGGTAACCAGAACACTCTGTCAACATCCTGAATGACATTACAAGTTTATTCTCCCCTTAGAGAGTATAGAAAAGAACAAAACCATACCAACACCCTCATTTTGGTTTTGTAAAATCCTGGACAAAGATTCCAGCTGTGAATTACCAAACTTATGAGCTCTGGTAGCATAGTGCCTAAGGCACTTGACTGCTTTCCAGAAGACTGGTGGTTCAAATCCACCAGCCACTCCTCAGAAGGAAGATGGGCAATCCATTTCCGTAGTGATACTGCCTCAGGAACCCAAGGAAGGGACACTATGAGTCAGGTCTGACTCGATAGCACATAACAACAACAGCAATGATCTATAGAATTCTGAGATGGTGATGAAAAGGAGCAGTGTTTCAAGTCACCAACTTTGTGGTAATGTACTAAACAGCAATACATACAGCAATGTAATGTTGAAACAATGGTAATAATCCTGGTTCTCCATATTGGTTTCTTTAACTCTACTAGCTGCCTTAATAGGTCAAATATATTTCTACACCAATCTAAACAAATGTATATCTAAGAAAGGTGGATATCCAAAGTCAAAGAGTTTATCCAAATTACTTTGAATTTTCTCTGCTCCAAAATTCTATGCTACCACTATTCAAAATTTTAAATGCTATTTCAGTGTATACTATGGGCAAGAATTAAATTACCTGTATTTATTGTTACCCACTACCAGCAATAAAGACACAATGACTTGAAATCTCTTGGATCCCTTGTGATTAAGCCAGTATGTCAATTCTCAACCATGACGGCAATGCATAGCTATTAAGACAGCGATACACATAATTGGGCAAAGATAAGTGCATACTCCTACCCAGATGAGAAAAGATAAATGCATGCTCCTACACATATGCAATGTTGGCACATACAATATTTTATAAAGTCAAATGTGGACTTACATTTGAGTACATTCAAATGCCATGTGGGTATTTTCCTCCTAGAAAATTCAGAATCCAAATTTAGAAAGAAGATTGTGTTCCTAAAATGCTTCATTTCTGATTTTGTACGTTGAATTTTGTGAATAATAACTACTCACAGCCTTTTAAATTTTTCCTAGCCAATTAAAAAAAAAAATGTAGGTAATGAAAATAACTGCTTTATTATTGAAAATGCTGAATTAAAAAGGTATCTTAAGTCCAGGGCATTGACCAAACTCATTTACATTTCCGCGATGTAAGAATGACTCCCCCTTGAATAAGTCACTCTTTATTCCTTGGGGACAGAAGTGAAATGTGGTTACAGGAGGGTAGAAATTTATTTCCTATTATTTCACAAAGGATGCAAAATTACTATTTATGGTAGAAAATCCATCTATGGTAGAATAATCATTCAAATGTATCTATTAAAAGAAAAAAAAAAATGCATAACACAGGGAGGATACCTGTTGTTGTTAGGTGCCATTAAGTCACCTTCAACTTATAATGACCAATCAGCGTAGTGGCTAAGGCACTTGACTGCTAACCAGAAGGCTGGCGGTTCAAACCCACCAGCCACTCCTCGGAAGGA
This sequence comes from Orycteropus afer afer, assembly GCF_000298275.1. Taxonomy (NCBI): domain Eukaryota; kingdom Metazoa; phylum Chordata; class Mammalia; order Tubulidentata; family Orycteropodidae; genus Orycteropus; species Orycteropus afer. The sequence continues at coordinate 899,376 of NW_006922044.1, read as the reverse complement.
AGGTTGGGCAATCCTACT
>NW_006922044.1:890094-898633 GCF_000298275.1 Orycteropus afer afer | reverse complement strand
TCCGTAGTGATACTGCCTCGGAAACCCAAGGAGGGGTCACTATGAGTCGGGCCGACTCGACGGCAAATAACAACAACATAACAACATACATCAGGTGAGGAGCTCTCGTAGCATAGTGCCTAAGGCACTTGACTGCTAACAAGAAGACCGGCTGTTCAAACACATCAGCCACTCCTTGGAAAGAAGGTTGGGCAATCTACAACAATAACAACATACGTCGTCTTATGCCCTAAATGCTGATTCCATTGGTGTGGATTGTAGAACCAAGCAATGTGAAGTCTTTGACAACTTTAATCTTTTTCTCTATTTATCATGATGCTGCTTATAAGTCCAGTTGTGAGGATTTTTGTTTTCTTTATATTGACACATACTCCAGACTGTATTCTTCAGTATTCATCAGTAAGCACTTCAATTCATTCTCACTTTCAGCAAGCAAAGTTGTGTCATCAGCGTATCACAGGTTGTTAATGATTCTTCCTCCAATCCTGATGTCACCTTCTTCTTCATATAGTCCAGCTTCTTGGATTATTTGCTCAGCATACAGATTGAATAAGCATGGTGGAAAGATACAACCCTGACACACTCCCTTCTTGATTTTAAACCATGCAATGTCCTCTTGTTCTGTTCAAACGACAGCCTCCTCCTGGTCTATGTGCAGGTTCCTCATGGGTACAATTAAGTGACCTGGAATTCCCATTCTTCTCAATGTTATCCATAATTTGTTATGATCCACACAATCGAATGGTTTTGTACATTCAATACAACACAAGTAAATACCTTTCTGGTATTTTTTGCTTCAGGCCAAGATCCATCTGACATCAGCAATGATATCCCTCATTCTACATTCTGTTCTGAATCCACCTTGCATTTCTGGAAGTTCTCTGTCAATATACTGCTACAACTGTTTTTGAAGTATCTTTAATATGATTTTATTTGTGTTGAATATTAATACTATTGTTCAACAATTTTCACATTCTGTGGGATCATCTTTCTTTGGAATAGGTACAAATATGGATCTCTTCCAGTCAGTTGGCCAGGAAGCTCTCTTACAATTCTCTTGGCATAGCCAAGTGAGTGCCTCCCGCATGGCATCTGTTTGTTGAAATGTCTCAATGGTATTTCATCAATTTCTGGAGCCTTGTTCTTCACCAATTCCTTCAGTGCAGCTTTGACTTCTTCCTTCAATACCATTGGTTCTTGATCATATGCCACCTCCTGAAATGGATGAAGATTGACCAGTTCTTTTTGGTACAATGACTCTGTATATTCCTTCCATCTTCTTTTGATGTTTCCTGTATTATTCAATATTTTGCCCATAGAATCTTTCAATATTGCAACTTGAGGCTTGTTCTGCTTACTTAGTCCCACTCTGACAAGAATATACCACAAATGGGATGACCTTAACAAACAGGAGTTTATTCTCTTACACTTTGGAGCCTTTAAGTCCAAGTTCAATGGGCCAGGATCTAGGGGCTGGGTGAAAGCCCCTTAGCCTTGGTCTTCAGCTTTGCCTCCAGCTCCTGGCCCCCTGAAGTTAGAGGCTTTTCTTCACTCAGACAGCTGCTGGCTGCTGAGGCTGCCAAACCCAAGGTTGACAAGTTAAAAGACACAGTCCCAATGTTACCAAAACACATGGCAGGCCATTAATTCAAGTCCATTATAAGTCCCAGGGTTGGCAGAGCATGGCAGGTTGCTGAACAACGACATGGCTACAAGCAGGGTCCAAGTGTGCCATAAGCTAGAGACCATCCCCTAAGGCTTCTGCTTATATACAGGAAGCAGACCACATTCCCTAAGGCAGATACTCAGCTTCTCACAGTCAATTTCACCATGGAGTTGATTACCAGTCTTATAATGGGGAATACTACATCCAGCTGCCCAACCACTCAACCAGCCTTAGCCGAGTTGACACACAAACTGAACTACCACAAGGCTTAAATTTTTTTCCTCAGTTCTTTCAGCTTGAGAAATGCCCAGCAAGTTCTTCCCTTTTGGTTTTCTGACTCCAGGTCTTTGAACATTTCATTATAATTGACTTTGTCTTCTCGAACTGTTCTTTAAAATCTTCTGTTCAGCTTTTTATCTTGTCATTTCTTCCATTTGCTTTAGCTACTCTTCACTCAAGGGCAAGTTTCAGAGTCTCATCTGATATCCATTTTGGTCTTTTCTTCCTTTCTCATCTTTTTAATGACCTCTTGCTTCCTTCGTGGATGATGTTTTTTATGTCATCCCACAATTCTGGTTTTTGGTCACTGGTGTTTAGTGCATCAACTCTATTCTTTAGATGGTCTCCAAATTCAGGAGGAATATATTCAAGTCATATTTTGGCTTTTGTGGACTTGTTTTAGTAGTCTTCAACTTCAAGCTGTATATGAGCGGTTGATGGTCTGTTCCACGATCAGCTCTGTGCCTTGTTTTGGATAAAGATATTGACCTCTTCCATTGTCTCTTGCCACATATATAGTCAATCTGATTCCTGTGAACTCTATCTGGTGAAGTCCACATGTATAGCTGCTGTTTGTGTTGTTGAAAAAAAGGTATTTGCAGTAAGTCATTGGTCTTGCAAAATTCTATCATGCGATCTGCAGCTTTATTTTTGTCACCAAGGCCAAATTTTCTAACTACTGGTGATTCTTCTTTGTTTCCAACTTTTGCATTCCAGGCACCAGTGATAATCAGCACATCTTGATTGCATGTTTGATCAATTTCAGAATGTAGAAGTTTATAAAAATGTTCAATTTCCTCATCTTTGGCTTTGGTTGTTGGTGTGTAAGTTTGAATAATAGTAGTAGTATTAACTGGTCTTCCTTATTGGCATATGGATATTATCCTATCACTGACAATGCACTTCAGGATAGATCTTGAAACATTCTTTGTGAGGATGAATGTCACTCCATTCCTCTTCAAATTGTCTTTCCTGACATAGTAGATCATATGGTTGTCTGATTCAAAATGGCCAAAACTGGTCCATTTCAGCTAACTAATGTCTAGGGTATCTTTACGCATTCCATTTCATTTTTGACAATTTCCAATTTTCCTAGATTCATACTTTATACATTCCATGTTCTGATTATTAATGGATGTTTGCACCTGTTTCTCTTCAATTTGAGTCAAGCCACATTGGCAAATGGAGGTCTTGAAAGCTTTACTTTATCTGTATCTTTAAGGTAGGTTTTACTCTGATGAGTCATCTCTTTCCAAATCATATTTAGAGTGTGTCTCACCTAATGGGCTCGTCTTCCTGCACTGTATCGGACTATATTTCTGGGCTATTCATAAAGTTGCCCAGTAATGTATCAGGCAGTGTTTCTCTGCTATTTACAAGGTTTTCCCTGGTCAATTCTTTGGGAAGTGGATGACCTCTTGCTTCTTCCTACTCTGTCTCAATCTTTAAGCTGCATTGAAACATGTGCACCATGCACAACCCTACTGGTGTTTAAAACACCAGTGACACAGCCTCAAGCCTCACAGCAACACACAAGCCACCAGAGTATGACAAACTGATTACAAATTTGTCTCCCTTAGTTGTTGGAAACCTCTTCACCTTCCCCTTACCTGGATTCCGCACACTGATGGACAAGTCCATCTCCCTTAGCTGTTGGAAACCTCTGTGCCCTCCCCTTACCTGGATCCTGCTGCTTTATCATCTCAGCTTTTCCCCTATTTTCCTGCCTCTTGGGTGGAGGGGCTCGCTCCCTCCCTTTAACTGGACTCTAGGTGTTATAATGTTTACATATCATAGTATTTTCCAAAGTTCTAAAGGTAAAATTAATTTACCGGTTTCTAGATTGCTTCTGTAATGTCAGTGCAGATTTATTTTCAAATACTTTATATAAAGTAGTAGTATTTCGTTCCAAATGATTTAAGGGGTAGGCTGTTTTAGGAAAGTGCCAGAGCCTGAGATTTACAATATAAAAGCCCAAAATGAAGGCGGGCGGGGGCTGGCAAGCTTAGGAGGTGCTGCTCACCTATCTTGTCCATTGCATCCAGTTCCCCAATGTGTGATTCCACAAGTTATTTCTGGATGACCCAGAAAGTTTCAGTTTGACTCTCATCTTTTAAAAGGAAGATAATTTCCTAGGAGAAGTTTCTGTTCATTAGCTTATGTGTCAGAGGACTCTTTATCTGAGCTTTCCAGATGTTAATGTTCTTTTGGAATATTTGAATATCATCCAGGTGAGAGAGTAGGAAATGTGACACAAAAACTACAGCACTACGAATTCAGGGAAACTGTGTGTGTCTGGAAATGTAGGTCATTATTTTTCTCAAGGCCATACTCTTTCATGAATGTATTTTGTAAAATATGTAAAGAGATAAAGGGAAACATTCCAGTTTCTAGAAATGGATGTTTATGAACACATATAGTTTATAATCCTGTATGTAAATTTACATTGCTTGTGTGTGTGTCTACATCAGTTTAAGAAACAAAAAGATTATCTGTAGCGTAGTGCCTAAAGCACTTGACTGCTGACCAGAAGGCGGGTAGTAGTCCATTCTTTTTAAAGCATGAGGTTTTTAAAAGCAAAATTTATTTATGCAATTACCATCCTTCTTAGGTCCATGGTTGTTGTTGTTGTTATGTGCCGTCAAGTTGGACCCGACTCATAGCGACCCCTCCTTGGGTTGCCAAGGCAGTATCATTACGGAAGTAGATTGCCCCCTCTTCCTTCCGAGGAGTGGCTGGTGGGTTAGGGTTAGGTCCATAGGTAGCACAAACAGTTTGTTCTCTACTGCTAACCTAAAGGTTGGCAGTTCAAGTCCACCCAGCAGTACTGGGAAAGACAGGCCTGCTCATGGGTTTCTGTTATGATTACAACCAAGAAAACCTTATGGAATGGGGCTACTATGTAACAAATGGGGTCTCTAGGAGTCAAAATAGACTCAACAGGAACTAATAACAAAAGCAGCTTAATACTTCACAGCACATTGCATATGTCTTATGTCCAATACATATATTATTCTCTGATGTATAAATAAAATCAGTCAGCAGATAAGTATTGAAGATATAGTAGGATCCAAGTTGTAAATAGAGTGTTAAAATAATATAAAAATGATGTCTATTATTTCTCAGTGGGTTTCAAAGCTTAACTAAATAAAATGAAAACATGTATAGAGATAAACACATAAATCTAATAATAACATTAAAACACTCTATTATGAATTTGAGGAGCTCTATCTCCTACAGGGAAGTTTTGATGGCATAGTGCCTAAGGCATTTGACTGCTAATCAGAAGGCTGGTGCTTCAAATCCACCAGACACTCCTTGCAAGGAAGATTGGGCAATCTACTTCTGTAGTGATACTGCCTTGGAAACCCAAGGAGGGGTTGCTATGAATCAGATCCGATTCGATGGCAGTGAGTTTGGTTTTAGTTTTTTTTTTTTTTTTTGGTCTCCTATAGAGATTATAGGGGTGGAATTACGTGATATTCTTTGCAGAAATTGAGGACACTGGAAAAAAGAGAGTTAGTGACATAAAGAGGCAACAGAGAGGAAAACAACACAGCCTCTGACAATGATTAACTGGGTCTCAATTTCAGCTCTACAGTTTACCATCTGTTGAACCTTGACCAATATGTTTAACTTTGCAGTGTTTTGGTTTTGTCAAAGTAGTAAAATTAATGTTAAGAAAGTAATAAGCTTGCATCCTTCTCAGAATAAGAGTTGAAAATATTCACTTTATATTTTCATTAAGAAGTCCATGCACTATAGATATATTTTCTTCAAACACTCACAATAACTTTTTGAGAGCAGTCTCCAGCTTGATAGTATGGTTTATATAATATTTATAGTAGCTATTTTTATAATTGGTTTTTCAAATTCAAAGCTGTATTTTCAGTTTATTTTTTATTTAGATTTGTTTAATCAAATTTCATCCTGATCAAGCTGGAGAGATAAAGATCTGTCAAAAGAGGGAAATATGTGTGTGTGTGTACAGATAGATAGATAGATATCATATATATATATCATATTTATCATCCTAAATCCAGACTGTGAATTTGACATTGGTGCAAAGCAGAAATGAAGCTTTCTTTATGGTCTCCCCATTAAGTTCTGACTAATAATAGCAACTTTGAGGTTATGTCTCCTACAGAATGGCATAAATATGACAGGAGCATGCTGAGTTTTAGAGGTTCATGATACCTACATTAATCTGAACTATTTCAGAGTAAAAAAATCCTCTGTATAAGCAAACTCCTTGAAATTAGCTCAAGAGATTAAGTAAAGTTAAAAAGATCACATTTATTTCTAAGCATATCAATTTTATTAGACCAAAAGTTTGAGGATATATTATTCTGAATTTTGTAATTCTTTGAATCTAAGATCTTTTTTAAAGAACACAGGCTTGTTTCTTTCTTTGCTTGTTTTAATTTGTCAATGAACTTGTATAGCACAATGAAGAAAGTATGATAATATCCTCAGTTATATTTCATAATTTCCTTTTAATAATTAGGTAATGGAGTATATATAATGATATTATACAGTTTTCTCTGTTTTATCTGTTATTCTTTAATTGTAATATATACATAGTAGAGTTTTAATATAAATATATTTACATGTTCATCTATCTACCTATCTATCCATCTACTTACCTACTTATCTATGTATTTTAATTTAGAGAGCTATCAAGTTATTTAGTCTACACAATAGCAGATCAAAAGACTGACAAGCTGTGACCCCTCTTCCCTTTACAACTCCACCTGAGCTCCTACCTATTGAACTAATAGCTTTAAATGCCAATTTAGCATTATATGAGTACAGTCCCATGGTGTGGAAATAGATATTAAACAATTAATTATATTGCATGCAATCACACTGGTTTTTAGTAAATCATATAACTTGTGTGATGTTCAAGTAATAATAAATTTGAGAGTTTGACCAACTATTTTGAGTTGACTATCATTTCTTCGGGAGCTTGGGTAGCGTAGTGTCTAAGGCACTTGACTGCTAACTAGAAGGCTGGAGGTTCAAACTCACCAGCCACTTCTTGGAAGGAAGACTGCCTCAGAAACCCAAGGAGGAGTCGCTATGAGTCGGGTCCGACTCGACGGCAAACAACAACAACATCATTTCTTCTGTGTAAAACAACAACTAAGTATCATTTCATGTAATGACAGCTTGTGAACACATTTAGAAATACATTACAAAAGAAAGAAAGAAAGAAAGAAACTCCCTGGCATCCAGTTGATTCTGACTCTTAGTGAAACCCCATTGGGTCTCTAAACCTGTGCACCTTTACAGAGCAAATTGCCTCATCTTTCTTCTGTGGAGCACCTGGTGGTTTGGAACCACTGAACTTTTGGTTAGCAGCCAAGTGCCTTAACCACTACACCACCAGAGCTCCTTAGAAATACATAAGAATCATACAAAGAAAACATTAGTATTTTTAAGAGGTATGGAATGAATAAGGAGCCTTGGTATTATAATGGTTAAGAACTGAGCTGCTAATCAAAAGGTAAGCGGTTCAAACCCAAAAGCCACTCTTGGGAAAAATATGTAGCAGTTTATAAAGATTATTGCTCTGGAAACTGTATGGAGTCATTGCACTTTGTCCTATAGGGTCTCTATGAGTCACAATCCACTTGACAGAAATAGGTTTGTTTGGTTTGATAAGGAATCAATAGATTTTCTAAGGAGCAGATTTAAGAGTTGGGATTGTATATGTAATCAGTCTAAGCTATCAAAAAGCCATTTTTTTTTCTCCAATTACACAGCATAGTATGTTGGTATATGGATAAGTGAAGTATAAATTTTTATAAAACGTAAAAACGGTAGGTTTTTTTTTTTTTTTTTTTTAATTAAAACTCATCTCTGCTCTTTAAGTACCATGCTAAGATGTTAGAAAAAGCTTGTACTTGCTCCATTTTGTATTTCTGCAAACTACATTTTAGTCTTCTGGATGTCAATCCACTCTAGATACTAAAACAAATTTGCAACTATTGAAACTAAAAATCTTACACTTGACTCAACAATATATGATTCATTTCTAGATGTATTTGCAAATATACAATACCATCAAGTCGATTCCTAATCATAAGAATCCTACAGGACAAAGTAGAACTGGCCCATAAGATTTCCAAGGCTGTAAACCTTTACGAAAGCAGACTGCCTCATATTTCTACCACAGAGCTGCTGGTGGGTTCAAACGACTGATCATTTGGTTAGCAGCACAATGCTTTAAACAAAGTACCACCAGAACTTCTTCAAAAACGTTGTTGTTTGTTGTTAAGTGCCGTCAAGTCACTTCTGACTCATAGAGACCCCATGCACAGCAGAACAAAACACTGTACATGCCAGCCCCACAATCCCTGTTATACTTGAGCCCATCATCGCAGCCACCGTGTCAATCCATCTGGTTGAAGGCCTCCCCCTCTTTTGTCAACCCTCCACCCTACCAAACATGACATCCTTCTCCAGAGAATGGTCCCTTCTTACAACATGACCAAAATAGGTGAGACGAAGTCTGGCCATTCTTGCTTCCAAGGAGCATTCAGGCTGCACTTCCTCCAGGACAGATCTGTTAGTTCTTTTAGCAGTCCA
>NW_006922044.1:888156-888664 GCF_000298275.1 Orycteropus afer afer | reverse complement strand
CTCGAGCTGCTCTTTGAAATCTTCTGTTCAGCCCTTTTATCTTTTTATTTTTTCCATTTGCTTTAGCTATTCTCTGCTCAAGGGCAAGGTTCAGAGTCTCTTCTGTCATCTTTGGTCTTCTCTTCTTTTCTTGTCTTTTTAGTGATCTCTTGCTTTCTTCATGGATAATGTTCTTGATATCTTCCCATCTGGCTTCTGGTGTTGGTGTTCAATGCGTCAAATCTATTCTTTAGATGATCTCTAAATTCAGGAGGGATATATTCAAGATGATACTTTGGCTCTCTTGGACTTGTTTTAATTGTCTTTAAATTCAAGTTGAATTTACATATGAGCAGTTGATGGTCTGTTCCACAATCAGCTCTTGGCCTGGTTTTGGCTGAAGATATTGAGTTTTTCCACTGCCTATTGCCACAAATGTAGTCAATCTGATTCCTGTGTGTTCCATCTGGTGAAGTCCACGTGTACAGCCTCCGTTTGTGTTGTTGAAAAAGGTGTTTGCAATGAACAA
>NW_006922044.1:885877-887428 GCF_000298275.1 Orycteropus afer afer | reverse complement strand
GTCTACATGTCACCACAGTAGGACAAACCGACAGACAAGTTTGTCTTACTGTTGGAGACCTCTCGTATCACCCCCACCTGGGTCCCTGTGGCTGACTATACCTCTGTCTGGCTTCTTGGCTTTTAATCCCCTTTCTCCTGCTCTTCCCGCCTGCTACTTTGGGTGTCCCTGAGTTGTCTCTCCTCACCTGTAACCCTGGGGCTGACAAAACATTATAAACAGGACATTATAAACAGGACCTTCATTTTTATAAGGTCTAGCATTCTTTTTTAAATTATTTACTTTTGTTGAAGCAATATTTTTGTCTCATGCAAGGACAGTGGCATGAGATATCATGGGGAAATGTTTTGGAAAAGAACAGGGGACCAAGTTTTTGTCTTATTTTTGTCAGTAGCCATATAATACTCAAATTAATGTGTTTATATTCCAACCCCTGTCCTGTTCCGCTAGGTATATAATGCTGCTACTACCTTCCTAGAAACATATGTAACATTATCCTAAGACTCAAATACTCAAATACAGTAGTGACTATTTCTGTATTTGTTAGAGAAATTAAGTTATGAAGGCCAGGCTTAAAGTGTCAGTTATGACTCTGAAGTAGTTGAATAAACTTGACATGTCATTTGACCTCTCTGACACTCATTTTCCTCATTTAACAAAAAGAGAGATTGAAAGAAATATCTGAGAGTCACTCTGGTTCTGACTCTGTATTATCTACATTGTAACACTTAATAGAAATGTAAAATAAATGCATACTTACTATACTCTTGGGTAACACCAAAGGTTAAGTGCTAGTCTACTGACTGAAAAGTTGGCAGTTGAAATTTACCCAGAAATATCTCAGAATAAAGGCCTAATAATCAACAGGTCATAGCCATTAATCTCACAGAGTGCAATTCTAGTCTGAAACACATGAGGTTGCCATTAATTGAAATCAATTTGATGACAACCGGTGGTTGTACTGTACATAAAGAAATATATGTAAATTTAATAGAAAATATAACATTTTATTTAAATATCTTAATTGTACAAGTATGAGAGATCTACTTTTAAGATTCTGATAAAATATATTCAAATTATTATGAAGGTTAATCTATATTATCTTGTTCCTGAGTAATAATATCTAGATTCGTATCAGCATATGAAGTAAGACATGGATTTGAATATTATCTCAGCTATTTACAATTTGTGTAAAATGTGACAACTCACTTAAGTTCCTTGAAGTTTCTCTGTAAAATGAGTTTATGAAAATATCTTAGGGTTTTGGAGAGAATTCCTTGGAGACAACTTTTTGAGGTAAGTCACTTGACGTTCTAGGTAACGGGCTAGTTCACTGGTTGACATGGATGAATGTACCAGGACTAACCATCTCTTTTCTCTCACTTTCCGTGGTTCATTACCCATGTCTGGAGGGAAGCTCAGAGAGAGAGATGAGCATTGACTACTAGACAGTTTAAGCTGGATCAGGTTGAAACTAGCTAGACTGGCACATACTAAATATACAGAGAAGTAAACATGCTTTCAATTTGAGGAAATTGTGAGGCCTGGAAA
>NW_006922044.1:875352-879042 GCF_000298275.1 Orycteropus afer afer | reverse complement strand
TGTCTGTGTTAATTGGTTTCCCTTTTCTTTGTTGAAGAGGGTCTGTGCAATCCTTCTGCCTAGTCCGCCATCTTGCCCCGCCCTCTAGGACAGTAATTTTTAAGCCTAAAAATATACTGGACTCATGAGCTAGTGTAAAAGCAAAGCCTAGGGGTAAAGACAATTCCCCCAATATGGACACTAAATGGGAAACTTTGTTTATCGCTTGTTATCCATTGTAATGTCTTAGAACTCCAATGGAATCTGTTTTCCATCTATCTAGTAAGTAAGGTATATTGTAACACTTAACAATGCTGTTGTTGTTGGATGCCACTGAGGCAATTCCAAGTAGAACTGCCCCATAGCATTTTCTAGTCTGTAATCTTTGTGGAAGCATATTGCCAAGTCTTTCTCCTAAAGAGCCCCTAAGTGATTTCGAAATGCCAACCTTTAGGCTACCAGCCGAGTACTTAACTCTTATGACCCCCAAGATCCTTATTTAATAATGACCTTCTATGAATCCAAAGGTGGAGGGGTCAATTTTAATGTTGCGAGGAGGATGAATAATGCATTCATGGAGTAGGGATTATGGGGAGGTTCTCAGACTACAAGGAGTGATGGCCAAGTCATTTTCTGCATTCAGGGCTGAGGTTTTTGCAGTGTTTGGCTCTGTTGAACTTCAGATGAAAGTCCTACCTTCTGTCCATGAAGACAGTATTCGCAAAGTTCTCTGCATAGAATGAAAAAGGCAGACAGGCACTGAGATTACTTAAAATGCTGTGACTGACTGTCACATATCCTGCATTCTTGAAAGAAACACACTGTCTTTCTTTGCACTGAGAACAGAGCATGGCTAACTTGAGTGATGGGGCTTTCAGGACAGAAAAACTCTCTGTTACAGCACTGCCATCCATTACTGGGAAGAAAACATATAGGAAATTGAGGCTGAGCTGTTACAAGACTGAAAAGTGTGATTTAAACTGATTGAGTGTTGTGTCTCTGCACAAAATGACATGTTGCTCAAAGGGATATTGATTATTCTTTACTGCTTGGAGAACTCAAGTTCCATTTCTAGACTTGATCTCTTGCTCTACAGTCAGGGAGAAAATATCAAGAATTTGCTGTGTTAGTGGCATCTCTCAGATTCCCAATAGTCCATTTCCAGGAACTTCAGGATATTGTACAGGCTGACTGCAAAGTATCTGGTAAAGATTCAGAACTTCAATAAATGGAACTGGAATAAATTCCAAAACAGGGAAGAAATGAAACGGTGATTATATTAGGGAAAAACTTGTAAGGGACTGTGAACTCAGGAAGTAGTACAGATGAAATAGATGAATCCACATTTGTTCTTTGCTTCACATTTAAAATATCTGTGGTACAGGATAAATACAAAATTCTCGAGTTTTCTCAAGCCTCATTTATTTGAAAAAAGAAATCAAATCTATGACTTTACAAATCCTACTTTTTGTAAATAAGGGATCATTAATTTCATGACATGTCCCCATTAAATGTGATCCACCTTTAGCTTGTATTATAAACATGTTTTCATTGAAAGCAATCTAATAGCTCTAGTGATTCCTTCTTAAAGTATATAATTCAGTACTTAGATCTCAACTTATAAACTATAGCAATTTTATGAATGGAGCTAGTTTCATTTGCTTTTCAAAGGTAATTGGCATCTATAAATGGGTAAATATTTGTTTTACATTTTTTTGCTCAGAGTATAAACATTTAAATGTCATATGAATATAATAACTTCATCCTCTAATCTACTTTTTCTTTAGACAGTTAGTTATATTTTACTTTCTATGTGACAACAGCTTATCACTAACATTTGAAGGCATATTCTTTTAAGGATTAAAACAGAAAAAACAATGTAGTGTGGGTTTGTTCCTTTAATTTTATTCAGTGAGGTGCATTTTTCCCTGTTTCCAGTGTCCCTCTCTCTAAACACTGTAACATCTACATGCATAGCAGTTCTACTAGCATTGGCAACAATATTTCCCTTACTTTGGATTCCAAGCACAAACAAAATTTCAGGTACACACATAGTAAAGGGAGTAGTGTTATTATTTTAATTATTTCAGCTTGAAATGGGGAACATTTTGTCATTAATAAGTCACAGTTCACATTCTTTCTGTGAGAAATAAGAACCTAGGCAAGTTGAATTTGAAATGTTTGAGGGGTCACAGGAATGAAAGGTCTAGAATTAGGTACATCTATATTATATTTGAAAATGAACATAATTATAGGTACTGTGATCATGAACAATGAGTATTTCTGACTTCAAGACTTGATAAAAAAGGGGGAGAATTAAGAAGTTTTTTTTTTTTTTTTTCTAATTTTAAACAGAACAATTACAAAGCTGATGATGCTAAAAGATTACACATGACAATTATTCAGAAAACATTTATAATTCTGATTAGTCACCAGGTATTGGGTAAATATTTGCCTTTGTTTTCTCATTCTTTGGAAAACTTTCCAAAGATGCCTCCTTTCCATATGGGGAAGAGCTATGAATTCTAAAGTACCTCAAAATATATTTTCTCGTTGAATAAAGACATTTTTATAGATACATGATAGGCCCTGCCTTATTCATTAGACTTTATTTCCTGCCAATTTCTTCTTCATTCACTTTCTTCCAATCACACTGAACTTTCTATTACACAAATACTGGAAAGTCATTCCTGATTGATACCTTTATGATGCATTTTCCTTTTCCTGGAAAGTTCCCAAAAACTACTTATGGCTGGATTACTTGTGTATTCAGGAAGACATTACCTGATGACCTGCCTTAAAGTGGCTTCTTTGTTTTCTCCTACCAATTACTATCACATCCCCACTCTCTACTTTACTTTCTTTCCACTTGTTCTCAAGATCCTCTAAAAAGCACCTCATTAATGTCATCACTTCTTTATAATTTCTCTCACCAAATAAAATGTACAGTAAAAATCTGCAAAAACCAGAAACTGTATAAGGCAGAAAAAACCTGTCAGAGAAGGAAAATTCAAATATTTTCCACTAATAAAGAGTGTTAAAAAATTGGTAAGCCAGCTCAGATTCAAAGGTCAAAAATGTGGAAGACTTAGAAAAACAAGGCAGCCCTCATGAGTTCATGTTCTCATAGGTTTCACTACAATTTCTTTACTATATGGATTTTATCTACCTGGTTCACAGTTCTACTGGAAAAAAAACATAAAACTGGGACTAACACCTAAAGACACTTAAAAGTGATGAATTGAATGAATAACTGAAAGATATGCAAGTATTTGACTCTTTTTTTCAGATTCAGGAGTTAAAATTTACACTTTTTGTTAAGAAAATATCTTGACATTTTAATTTTGGAATCATGTCTACCTTTTTTGCTTGTTTCAAAACATACTTTATAACCTTACTTTTAAAACTATTTTTTTTTTTTGAGATAATGTACATTAAAATGCAGAAATAGTAGAGAGATCTTCTGTACATTTACCCAATTTCTCCTAATGATAGCATCTTGCAAAACTATATACCACAACCAGGATATTGATATTAGCAACACAAGATACAGCATACAGAACACTCCTATGACCACGGATGCCTTGTGTTGACTTTTTAGAGTCATACCACTTTCTCACCCATGCACCCACCCAATCCTTAATGTCTGGTAACCTCTAATCTCTTTTCCATATCTAAACTGTTACCAGTTGAAGAAAGTTATTTACTATA
>NW_006922044.1:855130-875252 GCF_000298275.1 Orycteropus afer afer | reverse complement strand
ACATATGGAACTCTGGTAGCATAGTGTCTAAGGCACTTTGACTGCTAACCAGAAGCCTGGCAGTTCAAACCCACCATCAACTCCTCAGAAGGAAGATGGGACAATCTACTTATGTAGTGATACTGCCTCAGAAACCCAAGGAGGGGTTGCTGTGAGTCGACTTGATGGCAAATAAAAACAACAACAATGTATACATGTAAATATACATATATGTAGATATATGTACATATATGTAGATATATATGTAGATACATATATGTAGATAGATAGATAGATATGTAGATTATTTTATTTTATTTTATTTTTTGCTAATAGTATTTTCAGGGAGCTCTGGTGGTATAGTGCCTAAGGCATTTGACTGCTAACCAGAAAGGTGGCAGTTCAAACCCACCAGCCACTCCTCAGAAGGAATACTGATTGATTTGATTCATAGCGATCCTTCCTTGGATTTCCGAAGTGGCATCTCTACAGAAGTAGATTGCCCAGTCTTCCTTCGGAGGAGTGGTTAGTGGGTTTGAAACCCAAGGTGGGTCACTATGAGTTGTATTCTCGAGAGCAGTGAGTTTGGTTTTTAATAGTATGTCCATGTAAATACAAAAGTCATGGAGCAAGTTTGGTAGTACTACCCTAATTGAAAAATGAACAATTGAACCTGTTCGTTTGCTCTGGGACTGTTCGAGCCAGACCTGAGAGTGGTGGAGTTCCTTGCAGGATCTGCGCCCAGGCACCATGGCACTGGAGATGAGCCGAGGGTTGGGTGGAGGGCTGCACTCAGGGCTGCTACAGTCCAAACATAAACTGGTCCTGTGATGGGTCGGGGCCGTTGCCTAAGTACATTTAGATCCTGCAGTGTTAGCCCCATGTGAAGCCAGAGGGTATGACAGTGTGTGTGCAGGTGTGCACTGTCCAAGCACTGTGGAGACTCCAGGTGGCCAGTCAGACCCATCTCATCTGAGCGAAGGACACGGAACCCCTCTATTCTTGCGGCTCTCACACCTGCCATGTGACGTCTACATGGGAGGATGATTTAAACGGCCGAGCATGGCGACCAGAAAGCTGGATGGAGAGGCAGACCATGTGTGGCTGCAGAGCCAGTCTCCCTCTCCTCAGTGGCCTCTCCAGCCTAGGCTGTGCTGACCTATGCAGCAACTGGGCAAGGGCTGGTTGCCCTGTTGAGGGGTATTTCTAGGACAGAAAGTATGGTATCTTTTTGCACTGGAGAAAGCAGTTTGCACAACAGTGAAGGAATGCTACATGGAGAGGGGCTTCTTTGGAAACTTAACTGTAGGCTGGTGATGGTGTGCTGCTGAGAACCAAACGTCCACATCAACAGGCACAAGATGAAGATTGAGCATTAAATCTGTTGAACAGAAAGGAAAAAAAAAGTCAGAATGAAAGTTGTCAACCAGTAAAAATATGTTAGTATAGTGCACTTATGGAAATAACATGCAAGGGTTGTGCAGTATGCAAAAACATATAATGTGCAGAATTTGCATAAATGTGTAATAAATGTAATAATACAGTGTAAAATTGTGGGATTTGCTCTTTTTCATTCAGCATAATTCCCTGGAGGTCCATCCAAATTGTCGCCTCCATCAGTTTGTTCTTTTTTTATTGCTGAGTAGTTGGATGCACCACAGGTTAACTATTCATCTGTTGAAGGATATCTGTGTTTTCTAGGTTTGGATTATTACAAATACAACTGCTAAGAGCATTTGTGAGCAGATTTTTAGGTGAACATAAGTCTTCATTTATTTTGAGTATAGGCCCAGAAATGTAATTGTTAGGTTGTATGGTAGTTGCTAGTTACATGCTTAGTTTTAAACATGACTGCCACATGGTTTTCCAGAGTTACTGTATCATTTTGTCATCACACCAGCAATATATGAGTAATCAAGTTTCTGTGCAACTGTGTCAGTACTGTATGCTGTCTTTTTAAAAATAATTTTAGCCATTCTGATAGATGTACCATGATATCTCATTGTTCTTTAATTCTCATTTTCATAATGAACAATAATGTTGGACCTCTTTTCATGTCCTTACTTGCCATTTTTATATACTTATCAGTGAAATACCTCTTCATCTCTTTTGTACATTTTTAACTGAATCTTTTTAAATGTTGAGTTTTGAGATTTCTTTCTATATTCTATTTAGCAGCCTCTTGTGGCATACCAAAACCAATCAAACTCACTGTCATCAGGTCAATTCCAACTCTCAGTGACCTCCTTTGGATTTCTGGGGCAGTAAATCTTTACAGAAGTAGATTGTTGGGTTTTCCTTCTGCAGAGTGGCTGGTGGGTTTGAACCACCAACCTTCTGGTTTATAGTCAAATGCCCTAGGCACTATACCACCAGAGCTCCTTCTTGTGACATATGTGGTTTGCATATATTTTCTCTCAGTCTATTAGGTCATCTTTTTATCCTCTTAACAGGGTTTTTCCCAGAGATAAAGTTTTCATTCTTATAAAGTCCAATTTATCAATTATCTTCCCTTTTATGGACTGTATTTTAGGAGTCAAGCCTAAAAACTGTTTGCCTGTCTCTAAATCCGGAAGATTCTCTCCTATACATTTTTCACAAATGTTCATAATTTCAAATTTATATTTAAGCCCATAATTCATTTCAAGCATTTGTTGTTGTTGTTGTTTGAATAAGTATGAGATTTAGGTCAAGTTTGTTGTTGTTGTTGTTGTTGTTGTTTTGTTTCTAAACCTGTTGTTATTCAATTACTCCTGCACTATATGTTGAAAAGCCTATCTTTCTACCACTGAAATCTTTGGGTCAAAAATTAGTCAGGAACATTTGTGTGGGTCTGTTTTTGTTTCTTATATTGATCCCCTGATCATTATAAGAATGTCTATTCCTCTGTCTATTCCTCTGCTAATACCACATATTCTTGACGTCTGTGGAATAAGTCATGGGTAGAATGAGTCCATCCACTTTTCTTTAAAATTATCTTTGTTGTGTTGTTGTTATGTGCCGTCGAGTCAGCCCTGACTCATAGCGACCCCTCCTTGGGTTTCCGAGGCAGTATCACTACGGAAGTAGGATTGCCCAACCTTCCTTCCGGGGAGTGGCTGGTGGGTTTGAACCGCCAGCCTGCTGGTTAGCAGTCAAGTGCCTTAGCCACTACGCTACCAGAGCTCCCTTAGCTATTTTAATTCTGATGTCTTTCCATATACATTTCTATATCTGTAAAAAGAATTTTGCTAGGATTTTGACAGGAATTGCTTTAAGCTTGTAATACCAATTTGGAAGAATTGTCATTTTATTGTGTTGTCTTCCAACCCATTAAAAGGTAAAATTCATTAAAGGGTAAGTTAGTTAATTTCTTTTTGCAACATTTTGTACTTTTAAGCCAGGGCCCTGAACCAGTTCATTCCAGTTTGATCCCCTGTTGAGAATTTGCATTTCCACCCCGATATACTCAATCAGAATGTACATTTTAACAAGATCCCTAGGCAATTCTCATAGATCCCCAGAACCTGTATACATAAGAATCACCTGGGAATCTTGTTAAAATGTAGGTATCCTGAATCAGAGTCTACAGTTTAATAAGATTCCCAGGTCATTCTTATGTATACAAGGTCTGAGTTACCCAGGTAACTTATGACCATGTCACTCTTTGAGTCCTGGTTTAGCCGTCCAGTCTGCCTTCCATCCACCTTTCTGAGTCTTCTATCCATATTTGATATATAATGACCAGTGTTTATAGGTGTGCTTGATGATGTTGTTGTCTACCATCTAGTTAATTCCAACTCATAGCAACCATATAGGATCCCATAGCGTTTTCTAGTTTATAATCTTTATGGAACTGATGATCAGATCTTTCTCCTATAGAGTAGCTTGTAGGTTTGAAGTGATGACCTTAAGGGTACCAGCTGAGCTTTTTAATTAATGTGACACCAGTACTCCTTATAGTTGTATTTAGTGGGGAAAATATGAAAAAAGTATCTCTACTCCATCTTTCTGGAAGTAGAAGTACATTTAAGTTTAAAGACCTGCTTATTGAGTTTCCTTATGTAACTTATATGACCTTTTATTCATTAAAATGAATTTTTTTTCCCAAGAAACTTACCATCATGCATCTGCCAGAAAATATTGAATTCCTGGAACTTTCTTGTCTTTAACTTTCATTTATCTTCTTATTTTTTCCTATTATAGCATTTAGAATTTTGTGTAAAAACCCTTTTATATACATGTGTCATTAAACAAATAGCTCCTTAAGGTTTAAGACCAGGTTTTGATTATCCTCAGAGCACCTGGCCTAGTGTCTTATGCATGAAAGACAGACAAAATCTTTTCTGAAGAAATGAGCTATTTGTGTTCACTTACATTTTATCAGATTGTGTGAAATGTTAGAACCCTTTTGAGAATATGATATGGAAAAAAATATAGTAGTATTAGAGGAATATAATTGGATGTACCCTAAATCAATAGTAATTCCTAAAAATAATATAAAAGTATTTGTGAACAGTATTTGCTAAAATGAGTTTTATTTCTCTCTCTATTCTCTGTTTGTCATTTGAAAAGCTTTCGATCGTTGGCTTTAAAGCCAGAAGTACTGTGGATTCTAGTCTCAGGTTTATTTATTTAATAGACATATTGTAGTGAGTTCAAAGCTAAAATCTAATTACCTATCATTTCACTGGAAATAGTCATCAGAAATTAAAGTTTTTAGGTTGAGAATTTGATTACATCATTTGTGTACTTTGATGATATTAAAACCAAAAACCAAAAAACAAAACAAACAAACAAACAAAAATACTAAGAAATAGTAATTCTGAGACTTTCTTAACATAATTCTTTTAAGGAGAATTCTTAGCCCTTATTAATTCAATGTGTGAAAGGTCTTTAATTTTTAAATTGTTTTCAAATACATTTCATACATTTTTCAGTTCAAGAGTATTGAATTTTATTTTTAGTTCCATCAAGTCATTGGACCTCCTTACTTCCTAATTTCCTTACTTTCAAAGTGTAGGTGATAATAATACCTGCCCTCTTTTCCTGAGTTGTAACATTGCAACTGAGGAAAATGACTTATAAATAAATTACTGAATTCTTAGACTATGTACCTCTCCATGAGGGTATATGTGAATGTGCTTTAAAAATACCGAAATTCCAAATAAATGTTATTGTCTCTGAAGAGTGGACTATTTTAGATTGATGATACAGTCTATGGTGCCAGGATCACCAAATTCTTTAACAGTTAATATCATCTTATACTGCACATTGTTTGAACATTTGAATGTGAGGATTGCTGCACAGTAAGTCCTAAGGAAAATTCATATACTTACACAGATATATAAACACTCATAGAGAGTGTGTTGTTGTTGTTTTGTGCTGTCGAGTCATCTCTGACTCATAATGACCCCTCCTTGGATTTCCAATGCAGTAGAGCTCTGGTAGCATAGTGCCTAAGGCACTTGACTGCTAACCAGAAGGCTGGCAGTAAACCCACCAGCCACTCCTCAGAAGGAAGGTTGGGCAATCCTACTTCCGTAGTGATACAGCCTCGGAAACCCAAGGAGGGGTTGCTATGAGTCAGGGCCGACCGGACAGCAAATAACAACAAAAACAACATCACTATGGAAGTAGATTGCTCCATCTTCCTTCCAAGAAGTGGTTGGTGGGTTTGAATCACCAACCTTCTGGTTAGCAGTCAAGTGCCTTAGGCTCTACGCCACCACAGTTCCCCATAAAGCAGAGGGATGTTAAATTACCATAAAGTAAGTCAGGACAGAGACGATTAAGTCATTTGTTGACTAGTCAGTTATTTTCCATAAATCTAGAGTTGATATTAATATATACAAGATGATCTATTTACTAAATATTGAACTATGTTTATATAGTTGAAAATAGTCATTGTATTTAATCTCCTAAACCTCCCTCCCACTTTCAGATTACTTTGGCTTCTTACCTGGAATCCTTCTCTTAGAACTTCCCAAAGGTAACACTTGTATCAGCAGGGGTTTCCATGGTCATTCCAGTATGGCAGCTACTGTTCTGATTGGCCAGTGTTTTGTTAACTATTTTGATACTTACTGACTCTATTTTCTATTTCTTTATAAAGAGCTGAGCACTGGTGGTGCAGTGCCTAAGGCATTTGACTGCTAACCAGAATATGGGCAATGCAAACCCACCAACTGCTCCACAGAAGGAAGATAGGGCAATCTACTTTTGTAAAGATTTTCCAACTTGGCAACTCAAAGAGGGTCACTATGAGTCAAAATTAACTTGATGATAGTGAGTTTTTGTGTTTGTTTGTTTGTTTTTTAATAAAGAAAAAGTATGAAATATTGGGTTATATTTTGTCTTAAACCTGCTTGATCTTTTTGAGGGAAGGACTAGAAAAGGGCTGAACTTCCAAATCTGGCCTTTCCTTTACCTCTGGCCTTTTTATCTTCCACTGTTCAGCATCTGTATGTCTATAAAATGCCAACCTACAAGATATTGTCCTGAGAAATGAGACGATGCCTATGAAATGCTATTAAAGTTCACCTCATGTGCGAAATTGTCCTTTAAGGACAATTCAGAGATGACTTAACAAATGACAGTTATCTCCATCTTCCTTCCCCTTGGAATAATGCTAAGAATGCAAATGGCCCAGAGGGAGAATCAAGTTTCAGTTCAGATAAGGAGTATCAGGGAAGAGTCTATATTCCCTTTGATTGTATGTACTCATTTGTTCAGTAGTTAATAATAGGTAATAATGGTTTAATACATAGTTTGTGCATAAACCTAGGGGTGAAATAATAATAAAAATTGTCACTGCCATCATGAGTTTATAGCTTAGGGGCCCTACTGGACTAATGAGATTATGCATGGGGATTTGTTTGTATAGCCTACAGTGCTTTCCTGACTTATTGTTGACTTAACTTGTATTCATCCTTCATCCAAATGCACAGTGACACCACTGAGAAGCCTTAAAGGCACCACAGTCAGAACTGGGTCCCACTCCTGTGTATTTTCATAGCACACTATGTGCTTACTCCTTTAAAGCTTGTATCCTTGACCTCTGTAATGACTAAATTACCTTTATGTTTCTCGCTTTAAATTTCATTTTCCTTTCTTGCTTAAATTCTGTTTTTAGTATAACTGAGATTTGGAGAAAAGCACTAGCCTGTTCATGGTCACATAACAACGCTGCCTAGAATTGAGCTGGAGAGTATTTTACTTTAAAACCCCTATCCTAGCTGCAACATCACATTGCATTTGTACAGACAGGTAAATCTGTCCTTCCTGTTAAGCCTCTGTTGGCTCTGGGCATTCTGGCTCACCGAGCAGGTCCATTTAATCTCTGCCTTGCTTCTCTCCATTGAACAGTTCATCTTGTGTGCACTCTAGCAGCACAGATTCTATAGCGGGCCTGGCAATCAATTCATACATTAATGAAGTTGCAAATCCCTTACATCATTAGTTAAAAAGCCCGAGATTCTTCCTCTTGAAAGCTTTATGATTCTCTGTTCGCTTTCTTTTGCTCTTTTCTGTGTATACAACATATTTTTTTCGTAAATGTGTTGCTGTTGCAAGCACTTTATGATTTCCATTATTCTCACAGAAGGTTACAGAGAGTGCTGGAGTATCTGCTCTCTTCATTATCAGAACTTTGTCTTCACAACTCTTCTCTTAGCTTGTGTCAATCTTCCTTAAATCTGTGAAAAGAAAAACAAACGTAAATTTGACCTAGTGTGCCTTGTAATCTCTTTTTTCATATTGCTATATCACTGGGAGTTTCTTTACATGTAACTTTTTAGTCAACACCATAAGCTTCACACACTATAGGTAGGAAGGTTTGCAAACTGGAAGTAGCAGGGTCTTAGTTCTGACTCCACTAAATCCAGATTCAATTGCTTATTAATAGCATAACCTATGGTAATGTTTTTGATCTCACTGAACCTCAGTTGAAACATCTGGTAATGAAATCCAAGAATAATAATATCTAGCACCTAGGATTTGTAGGTAGTAAGCCCTCAATGATTGTTGCTCCCCTCCACCCTTCTTTTTCCCTTTGCAGAAAATCCTACCTCTTCCTGGATGAATTTTTGTGTAAACTTTCTTTCATATTTCCTAAATATATTTGGAATTTTTCTAAAATCAAAATTACAATTTTGAAGAAAAATGATTTTACAGAGAGTGTCAGAGCTGCAAATAAGTTATGTTCATCACTTTCCACCCCGTCTCAGTGGTCATGTTAGAGAAAGAATGTCCAGGCCCTACACTGTATAGACTTGCTAGAAAATGAGAAAGAAGCTGGCATTTATTTAACAAAACATCTTTTCTTTTTTTTTTTCTTCTTTTTTCAATTAGTGCAAACTCCCATTCTGACCCCAGAATAGGCTATAATTATAAAAACTCAGGGAAAAAAATGTTTACATGAGTTCAGAAGTATTACAGAAACAACCCAACAGTGGTTTAAAAATAGTAAAATCAGGGTCTCCATAGGAAGGGTCTCTCATTGAAAAACTACAAACAGAAAAAACTCAAACTCACTGCCGTTGAGTGAATTCCGACTCATAAGGACCTCTCCTCAGGTTTCCAAGACAGGATCACTATGGAAGTAGATTGCCCAACCTTCCTTCTGAGGAGTGACTGGTGGGTTTGAAGCGCCAGACTTCTGATTAGCAGTCACATGCCTTGGACACTACGTCACCAGAGAAAAAAAGCAACCCTCTTTTTAGACTGCTTTGTGCTATTTGGTTTGATGCAACATTCATTTACATAGAAACAAAGAACAGAACTTAGGAATCTTCGAACGATGATTTATGTCTGTTTCTACTAGAAAGTAAGTTGTTATCTGCTCACATTTATGTTCTTATCACTTAGAATACCACCTTGTTGCTGTTAGGTGCCTTGAGTGGACTCCTATTCATAGTGACCCCACGTGAAAGAGTAGAACTGTTCCTAAGGTCTCCTGAATTGTAATCTTTACAGAGTACATCACTAGTTCCTTCTCCCACAGAGCCACTAGGTGGAAAAGAGGAGATATTTTTTCTAGCGTTAGCTGCAAACAATTTGTAACTCTTGATAGTATAGATAGATACTTATATTCATGATTTAATTTTATCTTATGAATACTCTTAAAATATCTTTCATTTTAAGACTACTAATGGATAAATATTATTTCTAATTTAGAGAGGAGAAAAATGTAAACCAAAAAAGTGAAACACATTTTCTAGCATCAGTGAAGTAGTATGAGCCCAATCCTGATCTCAGTGACAGTATTTCAGATTTTGTAATGTTATTAGTATTCATTCATTAATATATTTATTTTCTCATTATGTAATAGTTTAAAATATTCAATTGAGTACCTCTTATGTGCTTAGTTCTTGGGCTAACATATAATAATAATTGTCTTAGTTAGAGACAAAGATGGAAAAATAAACTGATGATTAGCGTATAATCAGTCAATATTCCTAGCCAAAGATAGCAGGTTGAACACACTTGTTAATATCCTTTCTTGCAATAATAACCTGTTGCATGAATGCAAAGGAATAAAACATGTATAAAGTCATAATTGAGGGATTTAGCTTTCCAGGACTTATTTCTCTGAAGCATAAGGAGAGAAAAGATCTCAGGGTGCTATTGAAAGTTTATTAGAACTATGGATCACATATGTCTAAGCCATGTTGTCGTTGTTCTTATGTGCCATCGAGTAGGACCCGACTCATAGCGACCCCTCCTTGGGTTTCCACGGCAGTAGCTCCATAGAGACAGGAAATACTCTATAGTAAAAAAAGAAAAAAAAAGTAGACTTCGGAATTGGAAAGGGAGACTGATTTCATACTAGTTACATCATTTATTGTCTTTGTAGTCACGGATAGTCTGTTTCATATCTCTGAGCCCCAGACTCTATTCTTTTGATTCACAGGTGGAATATTTGAGGGAAATGACAAAGTTCAAATGTGTCCTTTGTTTGTTGGTGTAAAAATGAAAATGCTTCAAGAAAAGATTAAGAAACATGAGATTGAAAAATAATTTTTTATCCAACTCTATTGTTTTCGAACACCAGGGCCAGAGGGTTGAAGAGAATTAGAGATTAACCAGATCTGCAAATAATATTAATGATGCAATATAGAGAGCAGACAGCTGGATGTCATAAGATCCATAGAACATATTTGTACATGAAGATGGAGCTATAGGAATCAGTAAGTCACCATAATGAGTTGGAAAGTGTGAATGCTTTCCCTCTACTGGCCACAAGATCTATGGGGAACGGGAAAATGGGTGATTAGAACCAGAGGCTGTGAATCCAAATGCTGCCAAATGCTAGCTTTTAACCTTGAGCACATTGTATTTGGCCTTCTGAGTCTCAGCTTCGTCCATTAAATGCCAACCTTAAAAGTTTATTGTCCTGAGAAATGAGGCAATGTCCATGAAATGCTGAGCAGAGAGGGCTGGACACTGGTGATGCCTCCACAAAGGGCAAAACCAATAACCAAACCCATTGCCATTGGGTCCATTCCAGCTCATAACGACCCTATAGAAAACTCACTCATTACTGTAGAGTCGTTTCTGACTCATAGCCACTCTGTTTGGGTTTCTGAGGCTATAAATAGTTACAAAAGTAGATCTGCTGACTTTTTGGTTAGCAACCAGATGCCTTATCCACTAAACCACCAGAACTCATTAGCTATCCTATAGGACAGAGTAAAAATACCACATAGGGCTTCCAAGTCTGTAATCTTTATAGTAGCAGACCGCTACATCTTTCTTGCACAGAGTGGCTGCCAACTTTCCAAGCTTTCGATTAGCATCCAAGCCCTTAACCACTGCACTACTAGGATATCCATTCATGTCTATTATCCTTCTTCAGTAAGAAGAACTGGAAATGGAAATGGTCCTGAGGGAGAATCAGGTTTTAGTGAAGATAAGGAGTATCAGGATAAAGCCTCTATTCTCTTGCTCATGCAATTCTATTGCCTGGAAAGAAATTCACTGTCATTGTAGCATTCTCCAGCAATCAGCTGGCTTGCAAACATTGGCTAACAGGCAGAAGAAAACAAATGAAACTCCTTCTCAACTGTGAATTCTTAGAAGAGATTCCCAAGTGTAATTTCACAATGAATCACATCATAGTCCACTTTAGACAGTCCATCAATATTTCCTAATGCCTTGCCTCCTGGTCGACTTTCATCAATGAGAAAGTAACCTTTCTGCCAATTGTAAAGATGAGGTAGGAGACCAGCAATCAATGAATCATGCAGACTCTGTAAATGACACAACTGGTTTAATACTATCTAACCTTTACTGAACTTTAGCCAATTATTTGTAAAGAAAAGACCATTATGAATCAGCACTGCAGGCAAGCATAATATCAGATGCTTGTTAAATCAATAGAAAGAAGATATCATCATATTTTAAAGTCTGATCAACATTAAATTAATTAATAGATTTTAGGGAACTTAGCATCTACTTCACTTTATTTTAATTAAAAAATGAAAGTTTGATTCAAAGTACAAGATGGTGTGTGCTAAAAGACCACCTTCTGAAGTACTTACTTCATGTGTTATGTTATATATATGTTTTATATGTACGGTATATGAAATTGCAGGTTTTGAATTGTACCATGCCAGGGATTAGCAAACTCTGGCTCACTGGCCAAATTTGTCCTACTGTTTATTTCTGTAATTTTTACTATAATACAGCCCCTTTATTTATTTACATATTGTCTATGGCTTCTTTCATAGCACTGAATAGTTGTGACAGAGACTGTATGACCCTAAAACCCTTTACTATCTTTACTATCTAGTCCTTTATAAAAGAAGTTTTGACCTCTGTTCTATATAATGAGAATACGTTGAGGGGTTGTTGTTGTTATGTTCTGTTAAGTCGGACCCAACTCATAGCGACCTCTCCTTGGGTTTCCAAGACAGTACCACTACAGAAGTAGATTGCCCAACCTTCCTTCTGAGGAGTGGCTGGTGGGTTTACTTACTACTGTATTAGTAGAGGGATTTTTTTTTTTTTTTTTTTTCCATATCCACACAGCTGATACATTATTCACAAAGGTATGAATTTTAACATCACAAATTATAAGTTCTACAGTCTACAAATAACATGAGAGTTTTATTTTATCCCAAACCTGTTCTATTTTGGAAGAAAACAAAACTTCTACATTTTAGTTTCAAAAAAAAAAAAAAAAAAAAACTCAATACCATTGAGTGGATTTGACTCAGAGTGACCTCTCCTAGGGTTTCTGGGGGGGGGGGGGTATCTCTATGGAAATAGATTGCCCCATCTTCCTTCCAAGGAGTGGCTGGTAGGTTTGAACCTCCAGCCTCCTGGTTAGCAGTCAAATGCCTTAGGCACTATCATTATGATTATTTTTTGACATTAAAAGTTCCTGCAGCATGCTGGTTTCCCATAGACCCTATTTTAATTAGTCGAGGATTATGGAAGTAATTTTGGGGAGAGTCTTTAAAGTACTCAAATCTGAATTAAGTAGAGTTTTGGAATTTTTTTGGTCTTTATGTTATAAAACTAAAATAAAAGGGAAACAATAAAAAAAATCCTCACTTTGGATTGAAAGGAAAAACAAAAGTCAGCCTGTTTAAAACCTTTTTGTTGTAAGTTATGAGAACACGTGCTATAGAGAATGTTCTCAAAGTACTAGAAAATAAGTATAATGTTACTCCAAAAGAATTAATTTTTAAAATCAATATTTAACATCTCAGAGCTGACACATACAAAAACAAGGTAAATGGCTCCTAAGCCTGCAAAATTTGACCCTGGACAAATGACTGAATAAAGCAATTGGAATAATGTGTCCATGATAAAGAAACTTTCCAGCTATGAAAAGAGGGTTTCTTGACTACCGGAGCTGACCATACCCGTTCATGCACTGCCCAGGATGGACAGCGTAGCAAGTATATCACTTTTGCAGTAATTGAGATATTAAATATCTTTCCCTAAATATAGCCAAATATCTGACTGTTATTACTAACTTCTATTATTCTATTATTCTGATCCCTGGCTGACTAAGAACATTCTGATATTATATAGAAGCAGGCCACATGATCCAGATATTATCTCCTAGGTAGATGCTGGTATTCAGGTTTCAAACACCCCTACCTGAGAGCTTTCTTAAGCTTGGGCAAAAGGAACCTCTTTGAAGTAGAAACAATTCAGGTATCTGAGCTTGCAGGATTGAGAGCCTGACATTGAACTGAGGTAGACTTACAGTGAGATATCTTTTGGATGACAAACATTGACTCACTCTTTTCTAAATACAATGTAGGAGACTCCTCTCCCCACTTCCAATGGTAATGTAGATGTGCATTTAAATGAATTTGACTAACCATTATTACATATTTAAAAACAGCTAAGGCACTTGATTGCTAACCAGAAGGCTGGTGGTTCAAACCCACCAGCCACTCCTAGGAAGGAAAATGGGACAATCTATTTCCATAGTGACACTGCCTTGCAAACCCAAGGAGGGGTCGCTATGAGTCGGGCCCGACTTGAGGACACATAACAACAACAGTCATCACCAACACTAGTCAAACAAACCCTGAACTATTTACTGTAAGGGAGACTTTAAGTCTTTGGTACTGTGGAGTGAAGAACTTAGATTTATCTTAAGTAAGGCTTACCTCTTTGTCCTTGGCTACAGGGAAATAACCTTTGGAAAAATTGAGATGCCTTGGTTTGAGACTTTCAGGTCATACTGGAGGATTTGGGCTGATGAGTGGGGGCTGGCTATACCAGAGAATCTTCAACTGGAAGGCAGATATCAACTAGTCTGAGGAAGAACAAGCTATACTATCATGTAGCCTGCTGCTGTGAGGTGCTGGCCACTTGGTTCCAGCTCAGAGAGACCCTTGTACCATAGAATGAAACAGTGCCTGGTCGTGTGCCATCCTCATGATTCTTGCTATACTTGAGCCCATCCTCGCACCACTTTGTCAATCCATCTTGTTGAGGGTCTTCCCCTTTTTTGCTGACCTTCTACTTTACAAAGCATAATATCCAATAAAAGCCCAGAACACTAAAGTTCAGCGAGCTTTCTGGTTGGCAAAGGCAAAGTGATGTGCCCTCTCTGAAACATGGCAGCTCTACATTGGGAACCATTTCAGATCTTGCCTGGGCATATAATGATCCTGATTTATATCCTTTCACTATAATAAAACCAATAGTAATAAGTATAATATATTCTGTAATATCTATGAGCTATTCCAGCAAATTAATGAAATAAAGGGTGGTTTCCTCTTAACTTGTTAGATCTGACCTAGCTCTGGGTGAGTAAGGACAGAGAAAGAGAAAGTGTTATGTGGGTAGCTCTGTCAGAAATTTTGGAGCAGTGGCAAATCAGGGATATAATTAATCTGCACCTCTTTGGAATGGTTTTTATACTGATTCTCATTGGTGTAGCGATCATTACAGACACCATGTTGCACTGGTGACAGTTCATCCAAAATGAAGTAGTCATCAAATTAGGAGACACTCTGGGAGAAGGGATAGGGGTGGATGACACAGTATTTGTAGTTGCACCCTTTTAAACTTTTGAGCAAAGTTATTTGTTGAAAAATCATCATACTCACACAGATACCTTTCTGTGAAACATGTCGTATATATACCTATACTTTATGTTTATCAATAAGAAAAATGCTGGTTGTCATATATGCTTTATGATAACTTCCTTCCTTGTTCAAAGTACTGTAGAAACTTACTCAATAATGTACCATGTATTTCCATGGAATTGAGAATTAGTTTCTTTCTTCTTATCTCATGGAGACTGAAGCCTGTAGGAAAGGACCCACTGAAGTTTTCAGACTTGGACTCGAATCATGGCTTTGCTCTTTGTGGTACTCGACTATTTTTTCAAGTTAGGTACAATGACGTCCTGATTTATTTGTTACAAAAGTATTTCTTTAGCAATGTAAAAATGATGTGGGGGAGGTATCTGATCCCCTCTAAAGTCATAAGGTGGTTCGGAGGAAGATCAGGATCAACAGCCTAAGGCAGAGTCCCATGAGGCAGGAGTCAGACATGCCTCCACCTTCAAACCTTTTTACCAATTCTGATAACAACAAATGTCTCTCCCTCACTACTCTCTGCTGGGTGTGATTCTTCTCTACTAGGTTTGGTAATTCATTGTAATGGCCACACAAAACTCATAGACAATATTCATGATTGTGGAGCTTATTAGGGAAATGACAAAGTACAATTCAGGGTCAGAAATGACTCAGAATACAGTTCTTTGATCATGACAGCCACTTCTCAGTGTTGCCTATAGGCATGCCTCTCTCTAGCACTTGGCCTTTTGCCTGTGGGCCGTTGGCCTATGCCCAGCTCTAGAAAGTGTTATAAATCTCTTTTAGCTCTGCTGATAAGTACTCAGCTGCACTCCACTCCTCCAGTAAGCCTCCTGCTCAAAGGTGATAAGGCTTTTACTCCCTGGGTCCAGAAGCCCAGCACACTGTCTTGTGTTGCATCTTGGTTCTGCTGTCTCTGCTACCACTGCTGCCATTGCTGCCACCATTTCTCTGCTGCTACTTCTCATCATCTCTTGCCATCCCTGCATTACAACTTTTGGTCTGCTAGATTTGAGGTTCCCAGAACAGAAAACTTGACTTCAAAGGACACACTCCACACCCATCTCTTCTTCTTCGTGGTAGTTAGATCTCCCCTTTCTATCTTGGGATGGCTCATTCTAAATTTAACGAGGTGAAAAAATTGACCAATCCCCACATTTGTGTTCCATACATCTTATTTGTATAGTTCACCCCCACAATGGTGCCATGGACCTTATTTATATTATTAGCAAGCTATCTAATCCCCTTGGTGGACCACAAGCACTTCACATTTGCATAGGTAGTGTAATGGTTAAGGCATTTGGCTGCTAACAAAAAGGGGGTGGTGTGAACCCTTCAGCCAATCCACAGAAGAGAGATGAGTCAGTCTGTTTCTGTAAGATTTACAGCCTTGGAAACCCAGTGAGGGTCACCTGAGTCAGATTGAACTCGAGGGCTGACAACTTGATTTTGATTTGGACTGTCATTTGGTGGGAATTAAAAGGACTATGGCTAGGAGATCTGGTAGCATAGTGCCTAAGGCACTTGACTGCTAACCAGAAGTCTGGCAGTTCAAACCCACCAGCCACTCCTCAGAAGGAAGTGGGCAATCTACTTCTGTAGTGATGATACTGCCTCGGAAACCCAAGGAGGGTTCGCTATGAGTCGGGTCCAACTCAAAATCACGTAACAACCAGAAGAACAACAACATGGCTAGAAAGCCCATAGTAAGTAATTCACTGCACCAAAAATAATTACCATATTGTGTAATTATCCATATTTGAACCCATTCCAAAGAAAGGTGATCCCCCAGAATGTGGAAATCATCAAACCATATCAATAATATCACATGCAATTAAAATCTGACTGAAGATAATTCAAAAATGGTTGCAGCAGTATATTGACAGGGAACTTCCAGAAATGCAAGCTCAATTCAGAAGAGGGTGTGGAATGAGGGATATCATTGCTGATGTCAGATGGATCTGGGGTAAAAGCACAGAATACCAGAAAGATGTTTACTTGTGTTTTATTAACTATCCAAATGCATTCAATTGTGTAGATCATAACAAATTATGGATGACATTGAGAAGAATGGTAATTCTAGAACACGTAATTGTGCTCATAAGGAACCTGTACATAGACCAGGAGACTGTCATTCAAACAGAACAAGGGGATACTGCAAGGTTTAAAACTACAAAGGGAGTGCATCACTGTTGTATCCTTTCATCATAGTTTTTCAATCTGTGTGCTGAGAAAATAATCTGAGAAGCTAGACTATGTGAAGAACAGGTGGTATCAGGATTTGAGGAAGTCTATATAACAACCTGCAATATGCAGATGACACAACATTGCTTGCTGAAAGTGGAGATGGCTTGAAGCACTTACTGATGAAGTTTAAAGACTACATGCAGTATGGATTACATCTCAACATAAAGAAATGAAAACTCTCCCAACAGGACCAATAAGCAGATTTACAATAAATGGAGAGAAGTTTGAAGTTATCAAAGATTTCATATTACTTGGTTCCAAAATCAACACCAATGGAAGTAGCAGTCAAGAAATCAGATGACTTATTGCACTTGGAAAATCTGCTGCAAAAGACCTCTTTAAAGTGCTGAAGAGCAAAGGTATCTATTTGAAGACTTGTTGTTGTTGTTGTTATGTGCCGTCAAGTCAACCCAGACTCATAGCGACCCCTCCTTGGGTTTCCGAGGCAGTATCACTACGGAAGTAGGATTGCCCAACCTTCCTTCCGAGGAGTGGCTGGTGGGTTTGAACTGCCAGCCGTCTGGTTAGCAGGCAAGTGTCTTAGCCACTATGCTACCAGAGTGGGCCTAACCCAAACCATGGTATTTTCAGTCACCTTATATGGATGTAAAAGTTGGACAATGAATAAGGAAGACTA
This sequence comes from Orycteropus afer afer, assembly GCF_000298275.1. NCBI lineage: Eukaryota > Metazoa > Chordata > Mammalia > Tubulidentata > Orycteropodidae > Orycteropus > Orycteropus afer. Next base: position 857,831 of record NW_006922044.1, on the reverse strand, counting down.
AAGAAGAATTGATGCTATTGAGTTGTGGTGTTGGCAAAGAATACTGAAGTTATCATGGACTGCCAGAAGACTGAACAAATCTGTCCTGGAAAAATTGCAGCCAGAATGTTACTTGGAAGTGAGAATGGCTTGATTTTTTGTTTAGTTCTTTCAATTTAAGAAAGCATGTTCTTCCCTTTTAGTTTTCTTACTCCAGGTCTTGGCACTTTTCATTATAATAGTTGACTTTCTCTTCTTGAGCTGCTCTTTGAAATCTTCTGTTCAGCTCTTTTATGTTGTCATTTCTTCCATTTGTTTTAGCTACTCTCCATTCAAGGGCAAGTTTCAGAGTCTCTTCTGACATCTATTTTGGTCTTTTCTTTCTTTCCTTTCTTTTTAATTATCTTTTGTTTTCTTCATAAATGAGATCGTTGATGTCATCCCATAATTCCTCTGGTTTTTGGTCACTGGTGTTCAATGCATCAAATCTCTTCTTTAGATGGACTCTAAATTCATGACTAATATAATCAAGGTCATATTTTGGCTCTTGTGAACTTGTTTTAATTGTCTTCATCTTCAAGTTGAACTTGCACATGAGAAGTTGATGGTCTGTTCTACAGTCAGCTCCCGGCCTTGTTTTGGCTGAAGATGTTGAACTTCTCCATCACCCTTTCCACAGATGTAGTTGATCTCATTCCTCTGTATCCATCTGTCAAAGTCCTGAAAAAGGGTATTTGTAATGAATAAGTCATTGGTCTTGCATAATTCTATCATACTATCTCCAGAGTTATTTCTATCACCAAAGCCATATTTTCCAACATCTAGGGATGCTTCTTTGTTTCCAACTTTATCATTCCAATCACCAGTAATAATCCACACATCTTGATTGCATGTTTGGTCAATTTCAGATCACTGAAGTTGGTTAAAATTTTCAAAATCCTTGTCTTGGGCTTTGATGATGGGTCATAAATTTGAATAATAGCAGTTATTTTGGTTAATTAGTGCTTCCCTGAGAGGAATATACCACGAATGACATGGCTTTAACAAATAGGAGTTTATTCTCTTATAATTCTGGAGGTTACAAGTCTGAGTTGAAGGTTCCAGCCTCTAGGGGCTGGGTGAAAACCCCTTGACCTTGGGCTTCCACTCTGCCTCTTGCTCCTGTCCCACTAAAGCTATAGTTGTCTGTTCACTCAAACAACTGCTAGCCGCTCAGGCTAACAAACCCAAGGTTGACAAGTGAAAAGGCACAGTTCTGATATTACCATACCATATGGCAGGCCATTAATTCCAGTCCATTAAAAGTCTCAAGATTGGCAGGGCAATTGGCAGACCCCTGTATAATGATTCCACGTCACTGAGGGTTCAAGCATGCCGTCAACTGGAGACCTTCTTCAAAGTTACTTCTTATGTACTAGAAGCAGCCAACATCCCTAAAGCAGCTACTCAGCCACTCCAGTAGATTCCAACATGGAATAAATTATCCATTTCATCCTGAGGAATACCTACATCCAGTTGTACAGCCACTCAACCAGGTCCAGCCAAGCTGACATAGAAGCTTAACTCTCATAGTAGTATTAACTGGTCTTCCTTGTAAGCATATGGATATTATCCTATCACTGACAGCATTGTACTTCAGGGTAGATCTTAAAACAGTCTCCATGAGGTTGAACACCACGTCATTTCTCTTCAATTTATCATTCCCAGCATAGTAAATCACATGGCTTTCTGATTCAAAATGGCCAAAACCAGGAAGGAAGGTTGGGCAGTCCTACTTCCGTAGTGATACTGCCTCGGAAACCCAAGGAGGGGTCGCTATGAGTTGGGGCCGACTCGACGGCACATAACAACAATGCCTAGGATATCAATCTTTATATGTTCCATTTAATTTTTGACAACTTCTAATTTTCCTAGATTCATACTTTGTACATCTATGTTCTGATTATTAATGGATGTTTGCAGTAGTTTCTTCTCATTTTGCCACATTAGCAGAGGTCTCGAAAGCTTTACTCCATCCACATCATCAAGGTCGACTGTACTCTGAGGATGCAGCTCTTCCCCAGTCATATTTTGAGTGCCTTCTGATCTGAGGGGCTCATCTTCCAGCACTAGATCAACAATATTTCAGTGATATTCATAAAGTTTTCCAGTAAATACCAGTGTTTCACTGCTATTCATAAGGTTTTCATGGGCCAGTGCTTTGAAAAGTGGATGACTTCTTCCTTCTTCCAAGTCTATCTTAGTCTAGAAGCTCCGCTGAAACATGTCCACCATGAGTGACCCTGTTAGTATTTGAAATACTTGTGACATAACTTCCAGCCTCACAGTAGCACACAAGCCACCACAATACGACAAGCTGACAGAGGAGTGGTAGATGTAGATAGAAAGATAGATAGATAGAGATATCTGTCTATATCTGTAACTGTATCTATAGCTATAGCTATCTCTATCTTTATATCTATATCATGTATACATATTTATCTCTATATGTATATCACATATACATATATAAAGTATAATCTATAAATATTAAAGGAGATTTCTGACTTGCTGGATAGTATGGAAATACAGAACCTTGTTTATATCCAGAAATCTGAAAGGAAGCCTGAACAGCAAGGGTAAAACATGAGATTATTTTTATACGAATTCCCTTTCGCAGACCTGATGATCATCTGGCCTCCTTTGTACCAGCCACATTTGAAACTAAGTTAATTTTTATATA
>NW_006922044.1:831833-854715 GCF_000298275.1 Orycteropus afer afer | reverse complement strand
TTTTTTTTTTTTTTTTTAATCATTGAGAAGAAATTCTTTAGTCCATTGCATCTCAGTGGGATACAAATTGCTATGCAAATAATGCAACTGAGGTTTCATAGGTGGCCAGAACAGGTAAGGAGGGCAGGAACAAGCTTCAGACAGGGCTAGCAGGAACAAGTAGTGGGAAGCCCAAGAAGTGAACGGAGCAGTTGTAACAGCTAAGGGAGATGAACTTGTGTGTTGGTTTGTCATACTGTGGTGGCTTGCGTGTTGCTGTGAGGCTGGAGTTTATGTCAGCAGGGATGTCCATGGTGGACCAATTTTGGTGGAGCTTCCAGGCTGAGACAGACTCAGAAGAGGCAAGAAGCCATTTACTCCTCAAAGAATTGGCCAGTGAAAACCTTATGAATACTAGTGAAACACTGTCTGATATGTTACTGGAAAATTTTATGAATAGCCCTGAAACATTGTCCAATACACTGCCAGAAAATGAACCCCTCAGGTCGGAAGGCACTAAAAATATGACTGGGAAAGTGCCACCTCATCAGAGTAGAGCCTACCCTAATGATATGGATAAAGTAGAGCTATTGGGGCTTCCATTTGCTAAAGTGGCACAACACAATATGAGAAGAAACAGCTGCAATCATCCATTGATAATCAGAACATAGAATGTACAAAGTATGAATCTGGGGATATTGGAAGTGGTCAAAAATGAATTAGAATGCATAAATATCAATATCCTAGGCATTAGTGAGCTAAAATGGACCAGTTTTGGCCATTTTGAATCAGATAACCATACAATCTACTATGCCAGGAATGACACATTGAAAAGGAATGAAGTGGAATTCATCATTACAAAGAATGGTTCAAGGTCTATCCTGAAGAACAATGCTGTCAGTGATTGAATAATATCCATACACCTATAAGGAAAGCCTGTTACTACTACTATTATTCAAACTTACACACCAACCACCAAAGCCAAAGATGAGGAAACTGAAGATTTTTACCAACTTCTGCAGTCTGAAATTGACCACACATGCAGTCAATATGTGCTGACTATCACTGATGACTAGAATGCAAAAGTTAGTAACAAAAAAGCATTGCTGGTGTTTGGAAAATTTGGCCTTGGAGACAGAAATAAAGCTGGAGGTTACGTGATAGAATTTTGCAAGACCAACGACTTATTCATTGCAAACACCTTTTTTCAACAACACAAACAGCGGCTATACATGAGGACTTCACCTGATGGAATACACAGGAATCAGATTGACTACATATGTTGCAAGAGCTAATGGAGAAGCTCAATAACTTCAGCCAAAAGAAGGCCAGGAGCTGATGGTGGAACAGACCATCAACTGCTCATACACAAGTTCAAGTTGAAGTTGAAGATAATTAAAACAAGTTCACAAAAGCCAAAATATAACCTTGACTATATGCTTTTTGAATTCAGAGGTCATTTAAAGAATAGATTTGATGCACTGAACACCAATTACCTAAAATCAGAGTAATTATGGGATAGATCAAGAACATAATCCAGGAAGAAAGCAAAGCGTCATTGAAAAGATAGGAAAGGAAGAAAAGACCGAAATGTTTATCAGAAGAGACTCTTAAACTTGCCCTTGAATGGAGCGTAGCTAAAGCAAAGGGAAGAAATGACAAGATAAAAGAGCTGAACAGAAGATTTCAAAGAATAGCTCAAGAAGACAAAGTCAATTGTTATAATGAAATGTGTAAAGACATGGAATTGGAAAGCCAAAAGGGAAGAACACACTCAGCATTTCTCAAGCTGAAAGAACTGAAGAGGAAATTTTAGCCTCAAGTTGCAATATTGATAGATTCTATGGACAATATATTGAATGATGCAGGGAACATCAAAAGAAGATGGAAGGAATACAGAGTCACTGTACCAAAACGAATTGGTCAATGTTCAGCCATTTCAGGAGGTGGCATATGATCAAGAACCAGTGGTACTGATGGAAGAAGTCAAAGCTGCACTGAAGGAAGTGGCAAAAAACAAGTTTCCAGCAATTGATGGACTACCCATTGAGATATTTCAACAAATGGATGCCACACTAGAGGCACTCACTTGGCTATGCAGAGAGATTTGGAAGACAACTACCTGGCCAACTGACTGGAAAAATCCATATTTGTACCCATTCCAAAGAAAGGCGATCCCACAGAATGTGGAAATTATCGAACAATATCATTAATATTGCATGCGAGTAAAATCTTACTGAAGATAATTCAAAAATGGTTATGGCAGTATATTGACAAATAACTTCCAGAAATGCAAGCTGGATTCAGAAGAGGACGTGGAACAAGGTATATCATTGCTGATGCCAGATGGATTTTGGCTCAATGCAAAGAATACCAGAAAGATGTTTACTTTTGTTTGAGTATGCAAAAGCATTTGATTGTGTGGATCACAACAAATTATTGATAACATTGAGAAGAACAGAAATTCCAGAACATTTAATTGTGCTCATGAGGAACGGGTATGTAGACAAGGAGCCTATTGCTTGAACAGGGCAAGGGGACACTTCATCATTTAAAATATGTTTTGTTTTGTTTCCCTTTTTCTATTCCTATTTCTTTTGGCTTTTTAAAATATATCATTAAAATCAAGAAGGGAGTGTATCAGGGTTATATCATTTTACCATACTTATTCAATCTTTATGCTGAACAAATTATCTGAGAAGCTGGCCTGTATTAAGAAGAATGTGGCATCAGAATTAGAAGAAGACTCATTAAAAACCTACATTATGCAGAAGACACAACTTTGCTCACTGAAAGTGAGGATGACTTGAAACACTTACTGATAAAGATTGAAGACTGCAATCTTCAGGATGGATTACACCTCAGTATAAAGAAAGCAAAAATCCTCACAACAGAAGCAATAAGCAGCATCACAATAAATGGAGAAAAGATTGAATTAGTCAAAGGCTTCATATTACTTGGTTCTACAATCAACACCAATGCAGCAGCAGTCAGGATATCAGACATCCTATAATGTTGGGAAAATCTGCTGCAAAGAACCTCCTCAAGTGCTGAAGAGCAAAGATGTTTCCTTGAAGGCTAAAATACACTTGACACAAGCCATGGTATTTTCAATTGCTTCATATGCATGAGAGAGCTGGGCAATGAGAAAGGAAGACCAAAGAAGAGTCCCATTTGTGGTCTATTTCCTGTTAGAGCAGCACAGAGGTAACCAAAATAGACAGAAAGTCTGTATTTGATATAACAAGCCTCAGAATTTACTAGAAGTGTGATCTTGAGCAAATTTCTTAATTCTATATATTTCTGTTTTCTTACATGTAAATGAGTTTTGTGAGGACTATATGAGTTAATGAAACACAAAATGTGTAGCTATAATGCATGTTCTATTTTTGTTAGTTTAAATACTATTATTATTTGGAAAGTCTTAGTTGTTAATTTCAAGTAACACAATTGAATGAGTTATTTAAATGTCTCAATACAAAAAACTGCAAAATAATATTAATTGCTGATGCAGAAAGATAATATTTGCAACAGTATCAGCTAGCATATTTTCACACCACATTCTCAGTTCTTCATACTATCAGGTATAAGGTATAGATTTATATCTACACACACAATGAATTATAAAATATTTTAGAGTTATCTGCACATAAGCAGTAGCTGAATCAATGAAAGTACACTTGATCTCTGAGGGTTCCAGTAAGATGGCAGAATAGGTAGACAAACTACACAGACCTGGTCAACAAAGAATAGAGGAACTGATTAACATAGATACAGAAGATAATCCTGGAGCCCTGAACTTTGAAAGGAATGACACAGAAGTGGACTCAACTCCAACTAATAGAACCTGCAGGAAAAGAGCAAAAACAAAGAAGACATTAAAATAAAAAAAATAAAAAAAAAGGAGAAGGACCTGTGGACTGTCAGCAATCCTGATGGTACAGACAGTTTGAATATTCCCAATTGGTGTTAGGTCGCAAGAATTAACCCAAGAATTGGCCCTGCTAGCCTGTGGCTGCACGGAGGACTGCACTGGTGGCCAGTAATAAAAGGGGAAACAGTGAAGAAGGAGACAAACTGAGCTGTGGACTTTTGGCAGTCTAGATGGCACAGCCATTTTGAATGTTTATAAGTGGTTTGACCATTTGGTATATTTAAAGCAACAGTGTTCTCTCAGATTTCAGGGACCTAAGAATAGGCTCCACTTGCCAGGGACAGCAAGGACATACCATACACTGAGGATTGGAAAGGTGGAATATTCCCCTTGTTACTCTTATACCCAACAACATTGTGGTGAATGAAAGTGCAGCCATCCCTCACTCCCACCCACCTTCTGGGCTGGCAGGAATTCCATCCCAGTCCATGTTCTCTGATGGAGTCTGGGTGTGTTGTCCTGCCTATATATATATATATATATATATATATATATATATATATATATATATATATATATATATATATATATATATATATATATATATATATATTAGTTTGTTTTTGTTGGTTCTTTTTCCCTTCCTAGGTTCTAGTTTTTGGATTTTTCTCTCTTCCCTTTTCCTGGTTACCAGTTTTTTCTTTCTTGTTCTCCCCATTCCTTGATTTTCTCTTTGTGTTTTTCTCATTTTTTTTTTCATTATTCCCTTACTCTACCACTTTTCTTTTATTCCTCCATCCCAAGACATTGTTTTTGTTTTGTTTTGTTTTGTTTTTTTGTTTTGTTTATTTCACTTTTTCTATTCCTATTTCTTTTGACCTTTTAAAATATATCTTTAAATATTTTCTTTCATTTATTGCTTTTCCCACCTTTTTTTTTTCTTCTTTTTTATCTTTCTGCTGATTGTTCCTGTGTGTTTATGCAGTGAATGTTTTTTATCCTCTTGCTTTTACTTTTTTGATGGCTTTTCAATTGCTCTTTTTGTTTAATTGAGTTGGTGATAGCTACTGTGTCCATATAACCCAACAAAACACATACTTCCTGCAGCTCCACTTACTGAGTGAGGGACACCACTTCCTTCTGTACCAACTGACCAAGGATACAAGAACACCAATAAGAGCCTGAATCACCCTTAACTGCTCTTCATAAAGAGTTAACTGAGATCTGTGCAGCTACTCTCATTGTCTATCACACATACCAGGAAAAACAGGTGGTGAGTGCATAAGTGCTGCCAACTATCGAATAGAGTATCTCTTACTCAGATACATCCAAAAAAGGAAAAAGAAAATATTGGCTGAATTGCTTCAACAAAAAATCACCAATTAAATATAAATACAGCAAAGTCACAATATTTTGGAGACAACAGACTATCACAGTCCATACAAAGAAGAAAGATAACATAGTAGAAACAAGGGAGCAGTTTACAAACTCAGAACACATCCCTGCGGAAGAAGTAGCATTGGGACTCCCTGATAAGGAATTCAAAAGAATTATATTTAGGTACCTTCAGTGGATTGAGACACAGATCAAGGAAAACACTGACAAAATTAAGGAAACATAGAAGAATTTTGGAAAAAAAAAGTACAAGAACAAAATGACAAAATAAATGAAAAATTAGAAATGGTACAAAATCTATAGATAGAAATCCAGAAGAATAATGCTAAATTTTCAGAAATAGATAACACATTGAAAGGGCAATGGATTAGAATCAAATCAATGGAAGACAGAATTAATAAGACTGAGGACAAATACCTCAATACTTCTTAGGAAAGGGACCAAACAGAAAAAATATCAAAACAAAATGAAGAAAGTCTAAGGTTCATTTGGGCTACCATCAAAAAGAATAATCTTCATGTAATTGGAATTCCAGAACAGGAAGAGAGAAAGAAAACCACTGAGAAAATTGCCCAAGATTTGTTGGAAGATACCTCCCTGATGTGATGAAAGATGAGAATATATCCTTTCAGGAAGTCCAATGAACTCCAAACAGGATAGACCCCAAAAGAAAATCACAAAGACATATCATCATAAAATTCACCAAAACAAAAGACAAAGAAAGAATCCTGAAAGCAGCAAAGGAAAAATGATAAGTTACTTACAAAGGGCAAATGATAAGACTAAGCTCTGATTTCTCAGCAGGACCCATGCAGGTGAGAAGTCAATGGGATCATATATATAAAACCCTGAAAGACAAAAATTTCCAACAAAGAATTATATACCCAGCCAATTGTCCCTCGAATATGATGGTGAAATTAGGAGATTTCCAGATAAACAGAAATTAAGGGAGTTTGTTAAAACCAGACCAACCTTACAAGAAATAATAAAAGGAATCCTTTGGACAGAAAATCAATAACCAATAGTAGCAAACAAAAACTAACTATTAATACACATGATGACATAACCTAGAAACAAACCTAACTATGGAAATATGCAAAGGAAAACAAGCTCATAAGATTGTAAACAGGGAATCAGAGACATCAATTGCCAAATGAGGACAACTACAAACCAAGAAGAGAGGAAAAAACAGTATAGTTACAGAACTTTTAAATGGTGAGGAAGTCAAGAGAATTGCAAGATAGGGCAGACTGTTCTAAACATGGGGAGAAAATTATAAATCACAGGTAACCTCAAAGAAAAATGATAAACCTTCACATCAAAATGAAAAAGAGGACATGCACAAATATTTAGCAAATACTAAAACAGCAGCAGCAAAGGAAATGATAACATGATGTTGTTGTTGTTGTTGTTGTGTGCCATCGAGTTGGCCCCGACTCATAGCGACCCCTCCTTGGGTTTCCGAGGCAGTATCACTTCAGAAGTAGGATTGCCCAACCTTCCTTCTGAGGAGTGGCTGGTGGGTTTGAACCGCCAGCCGTCTGGTTAGCAGGCAAGTGTCTTAGCCACTATGCTACCAGAGCTCCCTGATAACATGATACATAAACAAAATGAGCTCAAAACACAAAATCATATAGAACAAAGAAACTAGGAACATCACAAAAAAACACATAAAAAATGACAGCAACAAATTCATACTTGTCCATAATTACAGTGAATGTCAATAGGTTAAATGCACAACCCAAGAGACTGAGACCTGCAGAATGGATATGCAGATTGTCTACATCAATATGCTATCTACAAGGGACACAACTTAGAGACAAAGACAAAAATAAACTAAAAATCAAAGGTTGGAAAAAGATATATCAAGCAAATGGCAACCAAAAAAGAGGAGTGGCCATATTAATTTCTGATAAAATTAACTTTAAGACAAAAATCACCAAAAGATACAAGGAAGGGCATTAAATAATGATTAAAGGATCAGTCAAACAGGAAGATATAACCAAAATAAATATCTATGGACCCAATGAAAGAGTCCCCAAAATACATAAATCAGACTTTAGCAGAATTGAAAGGCAAATAGGTGACCACACAATCATAGTAGGAGATGTTAATATGCTATTTTCAACGAAAGATGTAGAGGCACTAAACAATACAATCAACCAACTTGACCTTATAGATATCTACAGGGCACTTCACCCAACGACAGCACAATATTTTCTTTTCCAGGGCACATGGAACATTCTCCATGATACACTATATGTTAAACCATAACACAAGCCTTAATACATTTAAAAACATTGAAATACTGAAAAATATCTTCTCAAATCACAAAGCTATAAAATTAGAAATCAACAATACAGCAATCAATGGGAAAAGAGCAAACACATGGAAACTGAACAACACCCTCCTTAAGAATGACTGGGTAATAGAAGAAATATACAATGAAATTAAAAATTTCTTGAATCAAATGAGGATGAAAACACAACATACCAAAATCTTTGTGACACAGCAAAAACAATCATCAGAGACCAATTTACAGCAATAATTGCATACATCAAAAAGGAGAAAGAGCCAAAATCAACACCTTAAATCAACATGTCCAACAATTAGAAAAAGAACAGCAAGAAAAGACTACACTCACCAGAAGAAAGGAAATAATAAAGATTTGAGCAGAAATAAATGAAATAGAAAGATAATAGAAAAATCAACAAGACTATAAGTTGTTTTTTTTTAAAAAAATTGATAATCCACTGGCAAATTTAACAAAGGAAAAGAGGGAAAGAATACAAAGAACATGTATAAGAAACAAATTGGGTGACATCACAACAGAATCAACTGAAATAAAAAGGATAATATCAGGTTACTATAAAGAACTATACTCCAATAAATTTGAAAATCTAGAAGAAAGACACAAATTTATAGAAACACACTACTAATCTAAACTACCACAGACTAAGGTGGAAAAGTGGAACAGATCCACAACAAAAGAGGAAAATGAACAAGTCATCAAAAAAATTAGCAACAAAAAAAAATTCTGGCCCAGGCAGTTTCACCAGAGAATTCTACCAAGCATTCAGAGAAGAACTGACACCATTCCTACACAAACTATGCCAATACATAGAAAAGGATGGAATCCTCCCAAATTCATGTTATGAAGCAAGCATAACCTTGATATCAAAACCAGGCAAAGACATAACTAAAAAGGAACAACACAGACTGATAGCTCTCATGAATATAGATGCAAAAATCTTCAACAAAATCCTAGCCAATAGACTCCAACAACATACCCAAAAAATAATTCATTATGACCAAAGGGAGTTCATATCAGGTATGCAAGGATGGTTTGACATTGGAAAAACTATCAACGTCATCCATCACATAAAGGGTAAGAACCACATGATCATATCAATTGATGTACAGAAGGCATTTGATAAAATCCAACACCCTTTCCTGAACAAAACACTCAGCAAATAGAAATAGAAAGGAAATTCCTTAACATAATAAAGGGTGTCTATGCAAAACAAACAGCCAACAATATTCTCAGTGGAGAGAGACTGAAACCATTCCCCTTCCGAACAGGAACCAGACAAGGATGCCCTCTATCACACTTCTATTCAGCATTATATTGGAAGTCTTATTGTTGCTATGTGCCATTGCCAAAAGGGCAGGGAGGCCACATCTTCTAACCTCCTCTGACCCCATAAGGGGAAGACAGAATCACCATCAATAGCCCAAGGCCTATTCCAGCGAGACCAGATATGCTGCCTCCCTCCAGCCCTTTCACCAACCTTGACACAACTGTTCCTCCTGCAGCACTCACCATGTATCTCCTGGGTTCAATAATTCACTGTAATGGCCACACAGAACTCACAGATTATGAGGTTTATTAGGGAAGCACCAGGCTACAATTCAAGTTCAAGAAAAATGCTCAGTCTCCTTCAGCCCGCCGTCTCTCAGCCAACAGTCTCTCACAGTCTCTCTCCAAGCAATTCATGTCTCTTGAGTCTCTTTCCCAGCAGCACGTGTCTCTCGGTGTCTCTTTCTCAATAGTGCATATTTCTCAGGAGCACATTTCTCTCAGGAGCATGTCTTTCTCAGCCAGCAGTCAGAGAGAGTTCTGCCTCTAGGAGGTCTCCTTTTGAGCCTGGCAGAGAGGCCAAACTAGCCAATCATAACATCAGAATTCTGAGCACGTGAGAGAGCGAACTTCCCAGAACATTACTTTGTGCTGCTCCCAACAGATACCCAGGTGGATAATTTTAGCAATCAGAAGCTACTCAATTTCTCACAGCAAATTCCACCATGGAGTTTACAAAGACTTATGGCTAGAAAAGTCATACTAGATAATTTACTACACCACAGCCATTGAGTTGGACCCGACTCATAGTGACTCTTCCTTAGGTTTCTGAGGAAGTATCACTATGGAAGTAGATTGCCCAACCTTCCTTCCAAGGAGTGGCTGGTGGCTTTGAACCTCCAGCCTTCTGGTTAGCAGTCAAGTGCCTTAGGCATTATGCTACCAGAGATATTGGAAGTTTTAAGCCAGAGCAATAAAGCAAGAAAGGGAAATCAAATGCATCCAGATTGGTAAGGAAGAAGTCAAACTATCCCTATTTGCTGATGATATGATCCTATACCTAGAAAAACCAAAAGACTAAGAAAAAAAAAAAAAAAAAAAACTACTGGAACTAATTGAGGGTGTTAGCATAGCAGTTGGGGAAAAAAAAAAAAAAATTGGCAATGACATATCTGAAAAGGGACTTACTTTAAAATTTGCAGAAAAATCCAGCAAAGAGATTGCTGAAAAAGAAATAAGGGAATCAATACCGTTTACAATAGCTACCCCCAGAAATTAAATACTTGGAACTAAATCTTATTTGGGATACAAAAGACCTATACAAATGATACTACAAAAGACTACACAAAACCATAAGAGATATACATAAATGGAAGAACATACCATGCTCATGGATAGGAAGATTGAATTTTGTCAAAATGTCAATTCTACTCAAAACAATCTATACATTCAATGCTATCCCAATCCAGATCCCATCAACATTTTGTAAGGATATGGAAAAGCCAATAACTAACTTTATGTGGAAAGGAAAGAGATTTTGGATAAGAAAAGCACTATTGAAGAAGAAGAACAAAGGAGGAGTTCTCATACTCCTGGATCTCAAAACTTACTATACAGTCACAGTACTCAAAACTGCCTGGCATTTGTACAAGGACTGACACATAGACCAATGGAATAGAATTGATAATCTAGAAATAGATCCATCGACATATGGTCAGCTGATCTTGGAAAGAGGACTGAAATCCATTAAATGGAGAAGAGATTGTCTGTTTAACAAATGGTGCTGGCAAGACTAGATATCCAGTTGCAGAAAAATGAAATAATATCTGCACCTCACACCATATACAAAAAACTAACTCCAGATGGATCAAAGACTTAAATGTGAAACATAAAATATAAAGTTCTTTAAGGAAAAACTAGGGGCTAATTTAGGGGCCCTAATATATGGCATAAATAGACTATCAAGCATAACCCAAAATGCATAAACATCAGAAGAGAAACTAGATGAATGGGACCTTATAAAAAATAAATTTTTATATGCTTCCAAAGACTTCTCCAAAAGAGTCATGAGAACCTACAGACTGGGAAAAAAAAAAAAAAAATGTTTGGCAATGACATATCTGACAAGGGACTTATCTTTAAAATTTAGAAAAATCCAACATCTCAACAACAAAAAGACAAATAATCCAATTTAAAAATGGGCATAAGACATGAATAAACACTTCACCAAAGAGGATACTCAGGCTGCTAACAAACACATGAAAAAATATTCATGATCATTAGCCGTTAGAAAGATGGCAATCAAAACAACAATAAGATACCATCTTGCCCCAGCACTTGCGCCAAAGTTCAATAAGACAGAAAATAATAAATGCTGGTGAGCATGCAGAAAGGTTGGGACTCTCATTCACTGCTGGTGGGACTGTCATATGATACAACCACTGTGGAAAGCAGCATGGTGATTCCTTAAAAAGTTGGGACTAGAAATACCATTTAAACCAGTCATTCCAATACTAGGTATATATCCTAAAGAAGTGAGAGCCAAGACAAGAACAGATATATGTGCACCCCTGTTCACTGCAACACTATTTACAATAGCAAAAAGATGGAAACAACCTAGGTATCAATCAACAGAAGAATGGATAACAAAACTATGGTTGTTGTTGTTGCTGTTATTTGCCGTCGAGTCAGCCCCAACTCATAGCGACCCCTCCTTGGGTTTCCGAGGCAGTATCACTACAGAAGTAGGATTGCCCAACCTTCCTTCCAAGGAGTGGCTGGTGGGTTTGAACCGCCAGCCTTCTGGTTAGCAGTCAAGTGCCTTAGGCACTATGCTACCAGAGCTCCCAAACTATGGTACATACACACAATAGAATACCACGCAACCTAAAGAATAACAGAATCTGCAAAACACCACATAATGTGGATGAACTTGGAGGATATTATGCTGAGTGTAATAAGTCAATCACAGAAGGACAAGTATTGTATTAGTCAGTAAAAAGTCAAGGAACAGTTTATGTATGAAAGGAAGCTTTCTTTATTGGTTACCAGGGGTGAGAAGGAGGGGAGGGAACACTGCTAGATAGGTAGAGACAAGTATTGATTTGGGTGAAGGGAAGGGCATTGTATCAAATGTGAATGATCAACACAGTGGTATTGAGGAAGAGGAAGACAGAGAGAGGTGCATGGGAGGTAGAGATAACAAAGACGAGCACTTTTACACATACAGTACTGCATTGGCAGTGATGGCAACCATTGTTCAGCAGATGGGTAGATGGGTGGATGGGATGAACAATCAAGTATGTCTATGCAGGGGGGAGTGTGCCCATACCATTTATATGGTTGACAGACAATGTTTTTGCAAGTATATTTGTATGTTCTGTAAGAATGTCCAGGTATATAGTAGAGCTGACTGGGGACAAGGTTGTAGTCACTTGTTAGCCACAGCCAGCTACTAGGAAGGAGCAAGTAGTTGGACCTATAGGATTGGGACCATGATTTCAGGGAACATCAAGCTCAATTTGCAAAACATACTACACATTGTAGAATTGTTCCACATTCTATTTTGGCTAGTAATGACAGGGATCTTAAAAGCTTGCAAGCAGCCATCTAGATGCAACAATGGGTCTCTCCTTGTTCAGAGCAAAGAAAAATAAAGAAACCAAAGATGCATGGAAACAGTTAGTTGAAGGGATTGGTACACCAAGTGATCCTCAGCCTGTATGAGTATGAGACCAGAAGAACTAGATGGTGCCCAGCTACCACTGTCTTTTCAATTGCCCCATATACATGTGAAAGCTGGACAATGGACCACAGAAGAATTGTTGCATTTGAATCGGTGTGTTGGCCAAGAATATTGAATATATCACGGACTGCAAAAAGAACAAAAATTGTTCTTAGAAGAAATATGGCCAGAATGCTCCTTAGAATCAAGTATGACCAGACTTTGTCTCTCATACTTTGTTCATGTTATCAGAAGGGATCAGCCCCTGGAGAAAAATATCACGTTTGGTATAGTATACCAAAAAAACAAACATACTGTCAAGTTGGATCCAAATTATAGCGACACCTCCTGGGGTTTCCGGAGCAGTATCACTATGGAAGCAAATTCTTCAGTCTTCCTTCTGAGGAGTGGCTGGTGAGTTTGATCCACCAGCCTTCTGGTTAGCGGTCAAATGCATTAGGCACTACTCCAGCAGAGCTCCCCAGGGTCAGCAAAGAAAGGGTTAGACCACAAACAAGATGGACTGACACAGTTCCTGCAATTATGGGTTCAAGCATAGCAATGATTATGAGGATGGTGCAAGACTGAATAGTATTTTTTCTGTTGTACATGGAGTTACTTTGAGTTGGAACTGACTTGAAGACAACAAACCACAACAGTTGTTTTATTATCCATAGTTTTTTATTATTATTATCAGTAGTATCCTAATCTCTCTTCAGTACATCCCTTCCATTTCAGTTCCTACCGGTAATTGCCAATAATTTTTGGTGTTTGTTAGCAAAAATCTCCAAGAGAAAAAACATGATCAAATCAATTTATTTTTTCATGTCAGGTTTTGTAAAAATACTTCAACTTTCCTCCATTGGATTATCTATGGTTGGACCAGATGCCCAAAATTTAGCTGTTCCACTACAATTGGAGGTGGGGTGAGTTTCTGGCTGCTTGAGGCTTCTTTCATCAATAGCTCCTGAGAGATAAAGCTATGACTAACAATTGCTATATTAGCTGTTTCTGTAGAAATGGTTTAACCTTTGTGAGACTTAGTTTTCTCCACTGTAAGTGTTTGGCTAACTTCCTAGTGGAAATGAAATAAGGTTTAGAAATTGTGTGTGTGAAAATTCTTTAGCATAAGGGATATCAGGGTCTTTAATAAAAAGTAAGACTTTGTTTCATCCAACTAACGCCCCCGTCTCCTTTCTCTCACTCTTCACTAGACTTTCCTTCTGAGTGAGACGATATTTTACTCCTTTTAATTTCAGATAGCTCACGGATCTAGTTGTCCTGTAAGTTACTTGCAAAGGAATGATTCTCATTTTCGTTTATCTAGATTGTCTGCTTGTACGGAGAGGAGGTTCAGCCTCAGCTCTCCAACTGAAAGGACTTATAAAGGCAATTAAACCTGAGAGCAAGGAATTACTCATTCAATGGTTTTTAATGAAAATATTGCTTTCATTTTATTAAGTTGTGTTGTCATTGTGTTGAATTTGAGTGATATGAAAATGACATTGAAGTACTTATAGAAAATTTGGCAAAATTGACTATATGAGAGAGATAGATAGTTGTGATTGATTACATGTTTCTTATTGATAGAAGACACAACAATTTTTTGGATGCACTCTGTGTTTAATGAAGATGTCTGGTGATGTAGTGATTAAAGCATTTGCCTGCCAACCAAAAGATCAACAGTTTGAACCCAGTAGCCACTCCACTCTTCATTCCTTTGTGCCACATCTGTGACACAAATTTGATACTGAATTATATGAATAGCAGTAGTGTTGTGTTTGGCCAGATCCTTACCTGAAAAATTAAGACTTATAACCTTCCAAGAATGTTAAAATAAGGGAAATCAACTTAAGTTTGATGATGATGAGGAGGAAGATGATATAAAATACTTTCCTCAGTGCTTGGGATATTTTAGATTTCCATGCATGCCAGTGTTATTGTCTTGCCCATCTACCTAACTTAGACTTATTGTTTATATTTCGTATTTCTTTATTTAATGTAATTTCACAAATTTGTGTTTCCATTAGAGAAAAGGTAGACTTAATTGAGCATGGATCTCTTTCCTTTTCATTATATATAGTAGTAGATGACAAAGCAAATGTGTTTTACAAAACATACATACTTTAGTTGAACAAGTGTTTCACAGCTCTAAATGACATATACCATCTTAAGCTAAAAGTGAATTAAAGATTTGCAGAAACTGTCTCTTAAACTATTAAGCCTATTATCAAATATTTGCTAATAACTCTTGACAACATGAATTATTGTCAGAGCTATTAACCTGATTTAGTATATGTGCAGTGAAATGACAAGGAAACAAATTTTAAATTCTTAGTTAACACTCACTAACCGAGCAGAGACACAATAAACAAGAAGCAAGTAACATTCCCAAACTAGATTTTCTAATTTCAAAATCCCAGTTTAGTTTTCATTAACTTCAAGATAAACCAAATGAAATCAGTAGTTTACAAAATGAGCTCCAAAAGATAGAAGATTGGAATTCTCAGTACTTGTTTTATTATTATTATTTTGGTCAGTATCATGTTTTGTCTTTACTAAAGACTATAACCCCTTTGAACTTAACATCATGAATGAGGGGGGAATAAATGATTTATACTTAGCTTGATTAAAATCTGAATATTTCTATATCAAAGAAATTATAAGAATATGTAATGAAATGGTCCCATACAGCTGTTTCCATAACACCCTGTTTCCTCTAAATAAGAGTAATGTGACTATGGAATGAAGACTTCATTAATTTTAAGGAGCGATCTTTGGCAAACTTGTGCAGATATATTATTTGCAAACCTAGGGATTTCCATAGCAGGAGAAGCATATCTGAAGTGTACTTTTGCCCTCATAGTAGAATTGTATATTATGCTCAAGTAGAGGAAGGGTAAAGATTAGGTAGACCAGGGGAGTTCTTTGTGCAGTGAGTTTGGAGTTGAGAGAGCAATTTTATCCTGGTGATTGTAGCCTCATCACAGAGAGGAATTGCTGCAATAAAAGACATAGTATCATCTGCCTTCAATATTCCCAAATAGTTTCTTTTAGGCTCACTTTTCCATACAATTTTCCACTGAATTGTATTTACAAAATGAGGTGTTCTGCCCCCCCTCCATTAACATCAGTGTGTTAATGTTTTCTTACTATTCAAAGTCATTGCACATATAAAAATAACATTCTCAAGTGATGCAAAAAGGAAAGAGATAAGAGACTCAGAAGTATTGGAAATGGCTTTTCATTTAAGGTCTTGCCATATGAGTGGAAACTTTAGTTGCCTCACTAGGACATAGGAATGTTTAGAAAGAGATTTCATTAAAGTTCAAGCTAAAGAAGACACCAAAGAATGGCGGCAAAGAGCAGAGTGGAAAATGCAAGTGGCTTTTATGTATTGCATTTAAGTCTCAATTGTATCACATCCTAAATATTTAACCTTGGGAAACATAAACTCTGTGAGCCTTGTTGTTGTTGTTGTTGTGTGCTGTTGAGTCAGCCCAACTCATAGCGATCCCTCCTTGGGTTTCCGAGGCAGTATCACTATGGAAGTAGTGATCCTCCTTCCGAGAGTGGCTGATGGGTTTGAACTGCCAGCCTTCTGGTTAGCAGTCAAGTGCCTTAGGCACTACACTACCAGAGAGAAATGGGATGAGATCGGTCCCTTAAGTGGCATTTTGCCCACTTGCTGTTTTGTTTTCAAGGAAAAAGAGAAGTAAAGAAGCAAAACTCATAAAGATTCTAACTGCACAGTACATAAGTACTCTGCCAAAGCTGAATAAAACTTCAGAAGCCTCAAGCAATAAAAAATTAATGATTCATTTTCCTCAAATAAAATTTAATATTAAAACTATAAATACTAAATGATAAAATTAGTGAATGGAAGTCTAAAAGAATGCTGATGTTTTCCAAAATGACCACTGTAGCATGCACCAAAAGTAACACATCTGATGCCCATTATTCTGCACCTTTCCCGGTAACAAAACTTTAATAATGTGTGAAGAACATGGTCCGTGCTGAACACTTACTTTCCTATTTACCCCTTCAGCTGGAAAGAACCACTGGATACAAATATGGCTGAAGAGAAATCAGCTAAAGTCACGTGGGGAGTGGGAAGTCATTTGCTTTCCAGATTAAAGAAGAACAAAGGTGTTTAAGACCCTCAAAGTTGGCAGGCAGTGTACTGGCTGTTGACTCCAACGAATGACAAATCCAGGATCTCCAAACCGAATGGTGGATTGTTCACTCATGGACAGTTATAGGCAGCACAACAGAATCCCAATCCACAGAGGAATGTCTCTTTTCCCAGGATGTCCATACATATACTGGAAGCAGGCCACACCCCTAGCAAAACTCCCTTTCAACAGATTGGCTGCTCAAAAAATAATCATCTGATCTCATCATGGGAATAACCATATCACAACAGCTTAAACCACACAGAACTGTGGTCCAGCTAGGTTGACACACAGCTCCAACTACCATACCAGCAGAAGCATGCATCTTACAACTATGAAGTTACAAAGTAGGAAAGCAAAAGTAAAAACCCTGAAGTGGTGAAGCAATAAGATAGAAAACCCTGAATCCCTTTTTACTGTTACTAAGCAACTGAACCAATTCTAGTAACAATATATCTCCTGACTTGTTACTTCCATAAGGAAATTAATTCCTATGTGTTAAGACTTTCTCTATTGGGCTTTCCATTAAGTCCCTTACAAATAAACACATTCCTAATTTTTATAACTGTTTTATTTTTTTTCCAGAATAAAATATAAAATATCTACTTTTACATTCTCATTTTTTTGGATGTACTCTGTGTTTAATGAAGATGTCTGGTGATGTAGTGATTAAAGCATTTGGCTCCCAACCAAAAGGTCAATAGTTTGAACCCACTAGCCGCTCCACAGGAGAAAGATAAGAAGTCTGCTTCCATACAGAGTTACAGCCTTGGAAACCTTAAGTGGCAGTTCTACTTTGTCCTGTAGGGTCACGATAAGTAAGAATTGATTCAATGACAGAGGGTTTGATATTTTGATTTGTGTTTAATGAACTAAAACAGAAATCAACATTCACTGAGGTCTTACTGGAACTGAGGTTAATTCAGCACTGAAAGCTGGGTTTATTTAATCGTATCAGCAAGACTATGAGGCTGGTGTAGTTAAAATTGACATTTTGCAGATGAGTTATCTGCAGTTCAGAAATATAACGAATCCAAGGCTACACAATTCATAAGTGACCGAATTGGGTTTCAACCCAAGTTTGTAATCATTTAGGGGCTCTGCTTCAAATAATTGTGCAATACTGCCTCCTATTCGTAGAATGAATGCACAATTTGATTACAAAAGAATTAATGAACAAAGCTAATATGATTGTATCTATACACATTGCTTATCTTTTGGGAGGAAAGGAAAAAATGGGATGACTCTATTGGAAAAAAAAATATGTATATACAAAATCTCTCACTATACATTTACATACATATACACACACATTTATTTCATATATTTGAGTCAGGTGTTCTCATTTAGTTCTCATTTAGAAGGTCAGTGGTTCACATTCTCTAGCTGCTCTGAGGGAGAAAGGTGTGGCAATCTACTTCTGCGAAGTTTACAGCCTTAGAAACACTATGTGGCAGTTCAGCTCAGTCCTATAGTGTCAGTATGAGTTGGAATCAACTCGATGGCACACAACAACAAATAATTATTACTTAATCTCTGTCCTCAGAAAATAACTTTAACAACATAACAAAGTGCTAAATTTTAGCAACACTGAAATTGAAAGCAGCCACAAAATACATACTTTTTATTTTTTATGAAGGCTATTTTAAGGAAAGAAACACCAACAGATTGTTAAGAGATCAATCTAGTGGGGACACTGCTAATTAGATCACCTGAACACAGTGTGCTTCTGTTTGCTATGGGAACTGAAATTAGTGGAAACATTTGAACACAAGGACTCCAGCTGTCAAATCTGCTTCTTGAGTTAGAAGTTCTCCTGTTGCTGTGGCATAATTCCAGTGCCCTGTATACCCAAGAACCCTGTGAAAATATGCTTTTCAAAGGCATATGAGTGCCTACAGTCCTGCCAGTTCAATACCACACAGTTATTCATGGCACTAATTTAATGGGGGGGGGGGGGCTTTAAACAAATAAAATAATTATCTCATGTTTTTCTTCAACATGGAAAAGGTGGTATGAACCACTGAAGACCTGATTATACTATTATCTGTGACTTCACTTCTTGAAAATTTATTTTCTTCTTTCTTTCCCAAATTTGCAATTGGCAGAAATAGACAATCCAATAGTTAACAGAATAGAAATCAATCTTGGACACAATGCCAACAGGCTACACAATAACTAATATTTTATAAACAAGAATGAGACATAGAAGGAAGAAAATCAATGCTAAAAATTAAAAGACTAGGAAAGGAAAACTTATACAAAGGGCATTAAAATCAAGGGTTTATGAAATGTTGTCAATGAAACAGTCATTGCCTCTGAATCTGCAGTCCAATAACAATACCATATGCTGTATATTTTTTGCATGTCTTATGTTTTTACCTGAAATGCTTTGCCAGCAACTGTGGTTTTTTGCTTTTGTGATTTTATTTGTTACTTGGTTCTAGCAAGATTTCACTGAAGTAACAAACAAACAAATAAAAAAACAAAACCGAGGAACCCAAACCAAGCTAATGAAAAAAAGAGCAAAATATGTGTATGCTGACACAGCAATGAAGGCCACTTGCCTTCCATTCTGATTCTGTTTTCTGTGATCTAGTACTTGTTGATTCAGCTGACTGGAACTGGCATCAATATTGTTATTGCACAGCCATCCCCACTTGACTCCTTTATTGAATTGCTCTTTCATTTCCTCTGTGTTCCAAATGAAGGGTAAACATGTGCAGTCATTCCTGTACATTGGTCCTAGGACACCCACTGATACCAAAATTCAAGGAGGCTCAAGTCTTTTATATAAAATGATATAAGATTTGCATACGAGCAGCTGTGCTGTGGTTAAAGCACTGGGCTGCTAACCAAAAGGTTGTTGGTTGGAACCCATCAGTTGCTCGAGGGGGAAAATTGGGACAGCCTGTTTCTATAAAGACCGATAGCCTTGGAAACCATGTGAGACTGTTCTACTCTGTCCTATAGAGTTACTGTCAGTTGGAATTCATTTGAGGGCAGTGAGTTTGCTCTTTTGGTTTGTATTTGCATATAATTTAAGCACATCCTCCTGTGTACTTTAAATTATCTCTAGATTACTGATAATACCTAATACCGTGTAAATGCTATGTAAATAGCAATTTACACTTCTTCTTAGCCTTTGAGAGATTGCTTTGCCTACTTAATCACTCCCCTCACCCCAATATTTTTGATCCATGATGGGTTGAATCTGTGGATGCAGAACCCATGGATGTGGAGAACCGACCATACATAAAACAAATAATTCTCTGCAAATGAACTTGTTATCTTTTTAACTGTCCGATCTTGCTGTTCCATATGGTTTGGGTAACTGTGTAAAAAGGGGAAACTGAGAATGGGGAGAGAGTGTGCAGCATTCTGCTTGATGCCGAGTGAACAGGAGGACAACAGATGAGGCTTTACCCTTCACTGCACAAATGTAAACAGCATCTGAGTGGGCAGTACTGAAGCTCTCAGGAGAAGCAACTGAGAGGAACTCTCCCTCATGCTGTTTTTACAACTCTTATCTGAAAGTTTCAGCAAGGTAGGGAGTGAGAAGGACCAGCTGCTAGCATTTAATATTACAGAAACACAAGACAGAGCCAAGAGTTCCTTCTATGCAAACAACACAGTGTGAGTCTTTGTTGGAAGTATAAAAGTCTAGGAGTATTGCATACATGCCGCAGCAGCTTCAAAGCACAACAGCAGGGGGTGGAATCATTTTACCTGAGTAATCAATCCTAGGACAGAGATTGCTCAACCCACAGAAGTGAAAGCTAGTCATGAGGAGTAATGTGAACAATGCCTGCATATTTGGAAGCACTACAGAAGGGAAGAAAATATAATTTGTTCTGCATGACCTCAAAGTTTAGAAAGATGTAGCATGGGAAACAGAGAATCTCCTACTACTGGAAAAATTCAAGAAGAAACACCACCAAACCTAATGTAAAGAACATTCCATCTACCATGGATTGACTTTTTTGCTCCCAAAATATGTGTTGGAATCCTAACACTTAAATCTGCAGAATAGGGAATAGAGTTTTCTTTTTTTTTTTTAATGTTAATTAATGAGGCCATATCCTTGTAGTGTACATCTTCACCCTAATAACTTTTGAGTTATAAGGAGAGGTATAGTCACAGAGACAAGAAAACACAAACTAGAGAAGAGAGATACTGTGTGAAAATTGCCAAGGAACTGAGGAATAGCAGGGCCACAGAAGCTGAAAGAGACAAAGTTCATTTCCCATATAAAAAGATCTTCTCCTATGACTAATTGGTGACCTGCATTTGGATATCTAGTCTCCTGAAGTGTGAGAAAATAAATATCTTTTCATTAAAGCCACCCACTTGTGGTCAGCAGCAGTAACTAACTAGCCACCATCTCCAATATGTCTTTCATAAATCAGAATGATTAATTTGCAGACTTTGTCTCACCTACTTTGGTCATGTTGTCAGAAGGGACCACTCCACGGAGAAGGATATTGTGCTTTGTAAAGTGGAGGATCAACAAAAAAGGGGAAGGCCCTCAACAAGATGGATTGACACAGTGGCTACCATGATAGGCTCAGATATTGAAAGGATTGTGAGGCTGGCACAGGATCAGGCATTGTTCCCTGGGTTTGCAAAATGGCTGATTTTCTTGGCCACTAACTGAAAGACTGGATGTTCCAGGCCACCAAGAGGTGCCCTAGAAAAAAAGCCCTGGTGCTGTGTTTCAGAAAAACCACCTATTAAAAATCCTATGGACTACAGTTCTGCTTTGATGCAAATGAAGTTAGCATGAGCCCAAATCAACTGGAGGACAACTGGTTGATTGCTTACTGTGAATATCTATTAAGGATGACTAACACTTACCATGACAAGTCATAATTTCAAATACGTGACATGAATTACTGCATCTAATACTTCCATAATGATATGAGTTAGTATTTACCCCTAGTATATTTATTGGAAAACTGAAGTATTGAGAAATTACTTGATTTGTAAAGGAGACAGCTGGGGTATGAGTTCTGGTAGTCTAGGTTCAGACATTGCATTCTTAACTTCTATATGGAAGTAGATTGCCCAATCTTCCTTCCAAGGAGTGGTTGGTGGGTTTGAACTGCCAGCCTTCTGGTTAACAGTCAAATGCCTTAGGCACTACGCTACCAGAGCTCCCATACTACAAGGAGGTTGTACCTTTACCTGGGCTACATGCATTTTTTGTTTGTTTGTTTTAATTATTGCTTATTATTCTGAGTAGGGGAAGTTATTCTCTGTTCACAAAGTTGCTAAAAAGTAATGATATATACTTGAGGAGTATGCTGTGGCTGAGAACATCTTCATTTGAGATGCTGATGCTGACTGAGAACTCCAATCATTTTATCGTCTACTCAGCAATGACCTCTTAGTGTTCTCTTGCAGCCTGCAGTCCCATTGGACAAATTACAAAAAAAAAAAAAAAAATACCTAGTTCCCAGATAATCCCCTCTTGTCACAGTTTTTATTTTAGGGATAATTTGAAGTCAATTTATTCCTTTCCACTGACAGTAATTAGAAGCTACCGAGTAGAATGACACCCAGTGTGTCTCCTCCATCCTGCCACACTGACAACATGTAAGAATGGTAAGCCTCTGTGGTACTTTTTGTTTCAGCCCCACCTTTCCTATCATCGTACATAGTCACTCCAGTGCTTGGATAGGCCTGCAAAGCCAGTTTGTACCCCCAGGCTTGTATTTCAAGTAAAGTATTGCTGTGGGGCCCCTCAGGGCATTGAGATCTACTTTTAGTCATGCCTCAAATGCTCTTCCTAGCATCCTGTGTCGATTTGCTGTTTTGTAGCATCTACAGCCTCTCTTCTCTTTATTATCTTTATTAAAGGTAATTTTTCTTCTCTAGATTTTTTTGCTTTTAAAATCTTTTAATTTTGAGTATTTTCAAGAAGACAATGAAGTAGAAATCCATGTATTTTGACATCTTTAATGAATTTATAATTAGTTTTATTTAGTTCATTACATGAGGAAAACTTTATGGTTTGTATGTATGCATATGTATGTGTGTGTGTGTGTATATATATACATATATATATATATATATACACTCTGGTGACAAGTGCGTAGGCACTTGACTGCTAACCAGAAGGCTGGTGTTTCAAACCCAGGAGCCACTCCTCA
>NW_006922044.1:820952-831418 GCF_000298275.1 Orycteropus afer afer | reverse complement strand
CCCAACCTTCCTTCCGAGGAGTGGCTGGTGGGTTTGAACCTCCAGCCTTCTGGTTAGCAGTCAAGTGCCTTAGGCACTACGCTACCAGAGCTCCTACTCCCTTATTTATTGATTATCTCATTATCCAATATTTTTCATTTATGACAATAGTAAAATCTATTCTCCGACTAATCTGTGCATTAATGACATACCACTGGTAGTATTGAATGCTGAAGTGGGAGGCAAGAGTAACTGGCTTTGATGGATGAAATTATGTGCCAATTTGGTTGTACCATGATTTTCAGTGGATTGGCAGTTATGTTAATGATACAACTTGGCAGTTATATGATGATGTAACTTGGCGGTTATGTAATGATAGAACTTGGTAGTTATGTAATGAGACAATTTGGCACTTATGTACTGATGTAACTTGGCAGTTATGTAAAGATGTAACTTGGCAATTATATAATGATGTAATTTGGCTGTTACAATGATGTAGCCATCTTCCAATTTCACATAACACCATTTTCACTTAATGGCCAGGTCTTTGTAAGCTAATCATGTCAATATATAAGTAGTAAATAAATATATATTTACATACTAAAAAACCAAAAACCAAACTCATTGCCATCGAGTCGCATCTGACTCATAGCAACCCCTTCTTGCATTTTGGAGGCAGTATCCCTACAGAAGTAGATTGCCCAACCTTTCTTCCAAGGAGTGGCTGGTTGGTGTCATGTAAATCCATAAACAACATTTTATGATCTGATGTATGGAAACTTACATATTGCAATTAAAAATCAACTTTCAGAAGAAAGTTTTAGAAGAAAGGAGAATTAGATTATTGACTTCAGAAGAAAAGTTTTTTTGTGTTGTGTAATGGCAAAATGAGAGCAAGTGTTTGCAGTTTTTTTTTTTTTTGTTGTTGTTTTGATAGTACTTCTTAAATAATGGTACATAGTGTCAACATTCCTTTTATCCAGAAAAAATAGAACTCAAATTAGTAGAATTATATTTTCACTGTTTGACAATGGTTTTTGAGGTAC
Organism: Orycteropus afer afer; assembly: GCF_000298275.1. NCBI lineage: Eukaryota > Metazoa > Chordata > Mammalia > Tubulidentata > Orycteropodidae > Orycteropus > Orycteropus afer. The sequence goes on along the minus strand of NW_006922044.1, from coordinate 830,393 downwards.
CAGAGATATAGTGATGTTATGTTTAAAGCTGTTATGGTGGCTAACAGAGGTCATGTGAGAATTTGTTCTGCTGAGGGACTGAGTCATAAATGTTTATAGAATCTTCACTACTTATTGCATACATTTACCAAAAATTTATACTAAGAAGCACTTGGCTGCTCAAAGCTAAAGTTTAAAAAAAATGTAATAAAGCACTTATTTTACTTAACTTTTTCTTTTTCAGAAAGGAAATCAATAAATGTCAACATATTTAACACTTTGAACTCAAACCCTTTCCCCCTTTCATTTGCAAATTTAAGTGCCAACAGGGGCCAAATGTTGTTGTTGTTGTTGTTATGTGCCATCAAGTCGGACCCGACTCATAGAGACCCCTCCTTGGGTTTCCAAGGCAGTATCACTACGGAAGTAGATTGCCCCATCTTCCTTCCGAGGAGTGGCTGGTGGGTTTGAACTGCCAGCCATCTGGTTAGCAGTCAAGTGCCTTAGCCATTATGCTACCAGAGCTCCTAGGGGCCAAATAGGTAATGCGAATGAGAGAGCAAATGAGGTTCAAAAAGAAAATTATATAGATGAAATAGTTCATTTAGTATCTCATTTAATATTTTGTTTATAAATTTATGAATAAAGAATAAAAAACACTAACTTTTAAAAAGTACTAGTACAGAATACTAGAAAAATTTGCAGCTGATACTTGTCTCAGTATCAGGAAAACAATAGGAAATGAAAACTTGGTAATCTAGAGAGAAAATACTTTATCTAAAGGGGCTTCATCATACTTGATGTATCCTCTGATATTTAAGTATTGACCACTTTATTAATTAAATAAATTATGTTGGTCAATTCTATGTCAGATCTACACTGTAGGCTGTTGGTTTATTCTCTTTGTTCATAATGTTTGTTTCTGGTCACAGTTAGTCTCATCTTTATAATTTGGAAATGGATTTCCAGGGTCTCTGAGTCACATTATGACAATGTGGCCATCTATAAATGTGTTAACATTAATTTAACACCTACCTATTTTAAAGTACTTTGATTCATTTTTCTGCCTTCAATGACTGGGCTTTTGAATTTATTTTAACAAATAAAGTCACTTTCAAGAAGGAAAGTTCCCAGGGGCGTCTAAGGAACTTACCAAACCATCTATGTTCATTTTAACCAGTGTTCATTGAAGTCCCACTTTTTGAACCTCTTTTCTCCACCTGCTTTGCCAGCCTCTATTCTTGCTTCAAGAATCCATTCTTAGTATACTAGCCTCCTTTCTCAGAAATCCACGGCTTCACTTTATTCTCTAGGATGATTTTAATTTTTTAACCTAATTCTAATCTCTTTCTAAACCTTAAGTTGATGTTCACTACTGACGGAAAAAAGATGTTGCTATTTAAATACAAATCATCTCCAATTCAGTATTCCCAAAGCTGATCTTATCCATATAAATCTAGACATTTCCCCATTTTTTAAAAATTTCTATCAACAGTACTCTTAATCAGCTGCTTATCCATGTATGCAAACTAGAAGTTTTTACTCTTTTCTGCCCTTTATCCATGAGATTTCCAAATTGTTGCTTATTTACATTTGTTGTTGTTACATTATCCCTCAAATTCATCTATTGATGGCTAATCCAAGTACCACCAGCCAACACATTGGCTTTTTAATTTAGTTAAAAAAAAAAAAAAAGAAAGAATGCCTCAGCCTCCCAGTTTTCAATCAATCTCAATCTCTTTCTCTAAAAAAATGCACCCTGTGTTCAGAGGACAAGGTGTGAAATTCAGTTCTGATGTTTACAACAATGTGTCATCTTCCCCTACTATCCATCTAATGATTTATAGGATCATTATTCAACACCCTGAGAAACTAACATATGAGGTGGTTATCGCATTAATTCCAATTTATATGGATATATATGGTCAAGAAGGGATGTGTTATTACCTCCAGAAGCTAAATAGCAAGTGGAACTTCATGTCTCTGGAAATGAATGCACGATGGCAAGGGAACCAAGATACAAGACTGGGAGTTAGTGGTGGATCACGATCCTGGAGAGTATGTAATTTTCTAGCATTTTCCATACTATCACTAATCTTCAATAATGTAAGCAGGCATAAAGCCTGAACATCTGCTTAACATCAGGAAAGGGCACAATATGAGTACAACATAGATAATACTTTGACATATTCTTCTTACAAAGCATTTTATCCAAGCAAAGGGAATACATGTTCATTCCATAGACCTTTCCCTCATCATGAAATATAGTGATTTTGGTGAATGGTCATATTGAAAATTCTCAGTGTAATCTCTCCTACAGTTAGAGAATGCTTTCTGAAGTAGGTTATATTTTTCCAGAGATCCCAAAGAGTTCTGTAGGGATCATCTACATCCTAGGTATCTTTCTTATCTACCCTCTTTAAGAAACAACTTCTTTTGAAGAGTACAGTTTTCTTAGCTCTGGCTCAATCCCACCTCCATTTGGAACATCTCTTGTCTCTGGATAAACTTTCTAAATAATTGGGTGGTGGGGAAGGTTTTTGGCTTAATGGAGTTGAAGGAAGCATTACATTTTAAATCCCAAATGCTCTTTGTGCAAGAATCCTGATCTGAATCATCAGTCACGTTCTGTTTTCCATAAAGTACTTGTTACTGAAGAACTATTTAAAAGAACTAGCAAACTGTTTAGGTATGCAAAGAAATATTTTGAATTTTGGTAATTTCTCTCTGTTCTATTTTAGTTCTGTGCCTTAATAATAGTCTTACCAATAGCATCTCCTAAAATGAGAGTTTCATTCCTGGACATCTGGGTATCAGGGCTACAGATTCTGGTGAAATGTAATTTATCTCTGAGACAAAAAGCCTTCCTTGCAGTCTATTTAAACATATTATTTCATCTTGCAGGTGCTATTTCCAGGCTTGGGATAATAAAAGTATTAATTCCTAGGTCACTAGCAAATGGGCCACTCATGTGTCTTCCTTCAGAATCAGGTTTGTTTACTTTTTTAAGAATTTATAGATTTATTTAAAACCTTAAAAATCACTTCTGTGCTTTTTGTATATGTTTGTCTTCCTTCTTGGAACCAGAAATCAATTAATCTTTGCAGCAAACACTGAGATTGCATTTTGCTCCTTTCTTACTTCTGCTGACCACTGTCATTTGTCCAGGGTTTCTAGAGAACAACGCTAAATTTAATTTCCTCACAATCTTTTGTTACTCTCAAATTGATCGTGGTTTCCCACCTACAACCAAATATTCATCAAGAAGATTTTTTTTCAGATTGCATAGGCAATGAGGTATTATCCCTATATGCACATATATACTGCCTACTGATTCTTAGTCACCCCAGACAGCCTCCGTATATAACAGTGAGTTGACAATATCAAGTGATCTAAAAATATTTATATTTTTAGTTTTACTTACATCACTTAAATCTATTCTAGGATTATACCCCATCATATAGGCATGCAGTATATCTTACCAACCGCTAGAAAGTTTTTATGGTTTTACAAAGCATCAAAAGATATGTATTATAGTTTAAGGAACCGAGTACCACCCTAACACATGCATAAACACTCACACATACTATGTCAACAACAATAGTAATAAGAAAAATAAAAGAAGGCAAGTTATTCATGAAACACACTGTAAAAAATTCTGATGAGACATCACTGCTCCAGTAGGAGTGAAATTTTCTATGGTAAGGGATTGAAGCAGCAAAAGATATTATGGGAATGCAGCCCCAAGTTATTAATAAACACCAAATCATCCCTTAGGGACCTTAAGAAATATTTGAAAATCCTTTTCAAATTGCTGGAATCCCTGCATAATTATATGGAATTTGTTTATAACAAAATGTGTGTTTAGCTATTAAGAAGAAAGCATCTGTACCTATAGTGGGAGCCTGGATGCTTTGGGGTTAATATGCATCGTAGACTATCCAGGGACTTCTTAACTTTGTTACCTGGGGACAATTTCTTAACTTCTTTAAGTAAAAATTACCTCATTTCTTATAAAAATAAAAATAGCATGTGAAGTGATTAGCAACTGCTCTGTGGGTGCTTAAAAACTGTTAGTTGCCTGCTCCCTTCTTGTCCTCACACACCAAGTCCATTCTCATCTCCATGCCATTGCCCTGGTCTTCTTTCCTGCCCATTAAATGTCTTTTCTTTTCTGTGTTCCACCAATACAAAGATTACACTCAGGACTCATTTGTTTCATTTATCTTATAAATTAAACTTCAATAGCATTACTCATTTCACACTAATCAACTAGTCCATACACTGTATTCTGAATAAGTTGACAATATACTCAGAAGTATTTAGGGAAAATCCAGCAAATTTGGGAGAGGCAGAACATTCAGTGTTTTGCTTTGGATATGCAATATTTTATGTGCCCAAATACACGTACAAGTGACACTGTCAAGTAAATATCTACCTACATAAATTTTAACTCAGGGAAGAGATACCACAAAAATTAATTTAGGAGTGTTTAGCATAACTACTCTGATAACCATGGGATTGTTGTTGTTGTTGTCATTGCTTTGTGATGAGTAAGACCTGACTCATAGCAACACCTCCTTGGGTTTCTGAGGCGGTATCAGTATGGAAGTAGATTGTCCAACTTTCCTTCCAAGGAGTGGCTGGTAGGTTTGAACCACCAGCCTTCTGGTTAGCAGTCAAGTGATTTAGGCACTATGCTACCAGAGCTCCCTTTAGATTAGTCAAGATTATTAGAGAATTAGAGTAAACAGAGGAGAAAAGAATTCCTGTGATTGATCCATGAGGGAAACCTGTATCCCTGGAACTGCATATATGGAAAGTAAATTATAAGAGAGAATGGAAAAGTAATAAACATTAAGATAGGAAGAGAAGCAAAACTGAGTGGTTCCTGGAAACCAAGGGAAGAAAATTTCAAGTAGAAGAGAGCTTACAAATGTATAGCATGCTCTTTATAAGTCAATATAATGGTTATGAACCAAATACAAACCATTTCTTTTAGTGATCTGAGGGTAATTTGTAATTTTGACAAAGTTTATTTCAATAGAGCATTGGAAATGGAAGCCCAAATGATATGAGATGAGGAGCCAGCGGTTATTTTTAGGTGCTGTTGAGTCAACTCTAACTGATAACAACCTTATGTATAACAGAACTGAACACTGCCCGGTCCTGTGCCAGTCTCACAATCCTTGCAATACTTGAGCCCATCATTGCAGCCACTGTGACAATCCATCTTTTTGAGGGTCCTCCCCTTTTTCACTGACTATCCACTTTACCAAAGATTGTATCCTTCTCCAGGGAATGGTCACTTCTGACAACATGACCCAAGTAGGTGAATGAAGTCTGACCGTTCTCACATCTGAGGAGCATTCTGGCTGCACTTCTTCCAGGACAGAATTGTTAGTTCTTCTGGCAGTCCATTTTACTTTCAGTAGTATTCACCACAACCACAACTCAAAAGCAAAAACTTATCTTTAGTCTTTCTTATTCATTGTCCAGCTTTCACATGTGTATGAGGCTATTTGAAATGCCATGGCTTGAGTAGGCACACCTTAGACTTCAAGGAGCCATCTTTGCTTCTCAGCACTTTAAACAGGTCTTTTGCAGCAGATTTGCCCAGTGCAATATGCCCATATGCCCTGATTTCTTGAGTGCTGCTTCCATTGGTGTTGATTGTGGAAGCAAATAATATGACATCTTTGACAACTTCAATCTTTTCTCTATTTATCATGATGATGCTTATTGGTCCAGTTGTGAGATTTTTGTTTTCTTTATGTTGAGCTGTGATCCATACTGCACACTGTAGTCTTCAATCTACATCAGTAAGTGCTTCAAGTCTTCCTCACTTTCAGTGAGGAAAGTTGTGTCTTCTGCATATCACAGGTTGTTAATTAGTCTTCCTCCAACCCTGATGCCATGCTTTTCTTCATACAGTCCAGCTTCGTGAATTATTTGCTCAACATAGAGATTGAATAAGTATTGTGAAAGGATACAACCTGACACACTCCCTTCCAGATTTTAAACCACACAGTATCCCCTTGCTCTTTTTGAATGGCAGCCTCCTATGTACAGGTCCCTAATGAGCACAATTAAGTGTTCCAGAATTCCCATTCTTCTCAATGTTATCCATAATGTGTTATTATCTACACAATCAGACGCATTTGCAAAGTCAATGAAACACAAGTAAACATCTTTTTAATATTCTTTGGTTTCAGCCAAGATCCATCTGACAACAGTAGTGATATGCCTCGTTCCACATCCTCTTCTGAATCCAGCTTGTATTTCTGGAAGTTTTCTGTCCATGTACTGCTGCAATTGTTTTTGAATTATCTTCAGGACAATTTTGCTTGCGTGATATTAATGATGTTGTTTGATAATTTCTACATTCTGTAAGATCACCTTTATTTGAAATGGGTACAGATATGGATCTCTTACAGTCAGTTGTCCAGGTAACTGTCTTCCATAATTCTTGGCATAGATGAGTAAGTGCCTCTAGTCCTCCATTTGTTTAAATATCTCAATGAGTATTCCATCATTTCCTTGTTTTATACCAAATCTTTCAGTGCAGGTTTGACATCTACCTTTAAAGCCATTGGTTCTTGATCATATGCCACCTCCTGAAATAGATGAACATTGAACCTTTCTTTTTTATATGGTGACTCTTTATATTCCCTCCATCTTCTTTTGATGCTTCCTGCATCATTCCATATTTTGTCCACAGAATCTTTCAATATTGCAATTTGAGGCTTGGATTTTTTCTCATTTCTTTCAGCTTGAGAAGTGCTGAGCATGTTCTTCCCTTTTGGGTTTCTAACTCCAAGTCTTTGCACATTTCATTATAATTGACGTTGTCTTCCTGAGCTGTTCTTTGAAATCTTCTGTTGAACTCTTTTATCTTGTCATTTCTTCCATTTTTTTAGCTACCCTCCATTCAAGAGCAAGTTTCAGAGTCTCTTCTGGCATTCCTTTTCGTCTTTTCTTCTTTTCCTGTCTTTTTAAAAACCTTTAGCTGTGTTCATGTATGGTCTTCTCAATCCCACAATCTGTCTTGTTTTCTGTCACTGGTATTCATTTTGTCAAATCTGTTGTTCATTTATTTGTAGATAATTCATTAAGGAGTTTTATTACAAAATGAACCAAAGATAATGAAAAATACCTAGATGATGATGGGAGGCTAAAGGAATCTTTTAATGGCATGCATTTTGTAGGAAGTTTGTATTTTAAGAAAAATTATGATATAGAAAAGAAAAGAAAACCAAACTAAACTCACTGCCATCAAGTCAATTCCAAATCTTAGAGACCTCTCCTTGGGTTTCCAAGGCTGTATATAGAAATATATTGCCCAGTCTTCCTTGTGAAGAGTAGCTGATGGGGTAGAACTGTCAGTCTTCTGAAGGAGGGACAATTACAGTAGTGATTTTCATAGGAGAAGATAGACCCTCTGACCCTGATGTATTTACCTAACTCATTTTGATATTTAACTTAATTTAATTTTAAAATCTGAATAAAAATCTTTAAACAATTATAACATTTTTATGGATATTTTTCTTCATACTTTAGTAAAAGAAGCATAGAATGGACTAAACCTTTTTTAAATTTATTTTTAATCATAACTCTAAAAAAAAACCTCACTGCCATTGAGTCGATTCTGACTCATAACAGCTCTCATTGTTTCCAAGGCTATAAATCTTTACTGAAGCAGACCATCTCACCTTTCTTCCATGGTAGGTATGAACCACCAAGCTTTGGGTTAACAGTTAAATGCCTTAACCTCTGTATACCAGAGCGCCTAATCTTAGCTCTACTACTAATTATTGCCTGTCATTGAGCAAACTGTGGAAAATAAGGGGTGCACATATAAGGACTTTATTGTAAGACAGAAAACCAGACAGTTTATACACAATAAGAGGATAGAAGAAAACTTAGTTATCTAGTGCATCTATAACAGAAATACCACAAGTGGCTGGCTTTAACAAACAGAAAGTTATTCTTTCACAATTTAGAAGGCTAGAAGTCTAAATTCAGGGCACCAGCTGTAGGAGAAATCTTTCTCTCTGTGTTGACTCACAGTTTAGGAGGAAGATCCTTTTTTCTTTCAGTATCTGTGAGCCATGGAGTTCTTAGAAATCTCCATGCATCTTGACATCAGTCTTCCTCTGGGTCTAGGAGGTTCTCAGCACAGGGAGCCTGAATCCAAAGGCCATCCTCTGGTCCTGGTTCTTCCTTGGTGGTAATAGATCCCTTTGATCTCTTGTTGCTTATTTCATCCTTTTTATATTTCAAAAGAGATTAACTCAAGGTACAACCTAATCTTGTAGTTTGCATCCTGTCTCATTAACATAACTGTCTTTAATCTAGCCTCATTAACATCATAGAGGTGAAGATTTACAACACATAGGATAATTGTATCAGATCACAAAATGGAGGATAATTACATAATACTGAAAATCATGGCCCAGCCAATTTGACACATATATGTAGGGGACACAATTCAATCCATGACAGAAGACATTAGATAGGTAGAGAAGCCAATATTTTGGTCTACCGCTAAGAATGGGAGCTCTAGTAACATAGTCCTAAGGCACTACTGCTATGGTAAGAATATATAGAAATGTTCTCTGATCATTTGAATGAGCTCTGGTAGTGTAGTACTTAAGACATTTGACTACTAACCAGAAGGCTGGCTGTTCAAACCCACCAGCCACTCCTTGGAAGGAAGATTGGGTGATCTTCTTCTGTAGTGATACCGCCTTGGAAACCCAAGGAAGTGTGTCTATGAGTCAGATCCAACTCAATGGCAGTGAGAGAGAGAGAGAGAAAGAGAGAGATTTAATATTCAATAATACCAAAACCAAACTCATTGCCATAGAGTCAATTCAACTCATAGCAATCCATTTTTTGGGTTTACCAGGCTGTATCTCCCTGAAAGTAGACTGTCCAATCTTCCTTCCAAGGAGTGGCTAGTGGGTTTGAATTCCCAGTCTTCCAGTTAGCAGTCAAATGCCTGAGGCACTACTCCACCAGAGCTCCCATTCAATAATATATGTCTGATATTTTATTTAGCTGTTGTTGTTGTTATGTGCCATCGAGTCAGACCCGACTCATAGCAACCTCTCCTTGGGTTAGTATCACTACAGAAGTAGATTGCCCAACCTTCCTTCTTCCGAGGAGTGGCTAGTTTCCTATTTTTGTACTAGGATGAAATCCTCTGTTGAACATCCTTGTATCTGAAATCTTTGTGCTTATTGCTAACAATTTCATTAAGATGAATTCCTAGAAGTGAAAGATTAAACCAGGTTTAGTAACTTATTAATTATTGTAATCAAAGCTCTATTTTTTAATCAAATACATATTTTTTCTTAATTGAATTGAAAATTTGATGAAAATTTCTTTTCAGAAAAATAAAGATGCACATTGATCTTTATATATATATATATATATATATATATATATATATATATA
>NW_006922044.1:798210-820080 GCF_000298275.1 Orycteropus afer afer | reverse complement strand
GTTTTTGTCTTTGCCTCTGTTCAGATTTCACACTGATATAATTAAGACTTTGAGTTCAGCTGTGCCAACAGGGGTTTTTATCAGAGGTTAAGACAAAAATTGGTCTTTGGTTAACTATAAAAAGGTGGTGAGAATTGTAATTATGCATGATTCCATTACTTGAAGCACCTTAAAAAACTGAGAAAGAGTTAGGAAACAATGGTATCAGTATTGCAGCTTTCTTGTGTTATAGTTTCCTGAATAGCTAGAAGTACAGAAAATATTTGGATTATGATTTGGAAAGTGAACTGAGAGTGATGGATAGTATGATGATGTTGAATATTCAAGGCCTGGAAATAAAAATCTGGTGATATTACAGGAACTTAAGAGGGTGTTTTAAAAGTTAATAGCATACAAAAAGTAAATTGGAAGGTAAAAGATTGCACTTTAGAGAACATGAGGAAGTGTGTGCAGAGTGAAAGTGTTAAATTATGAGCTTATCTGTTATATAGGAAATCTCCAGAAGAAACAAATGCGTGGTCTGAAAAGATGGAATTTGTCAAGGATTTCATTTTACTTCAATCCACAATTAACGCCCATGGGAGCAGCAGTCAAGAAATGTTGCATTGAGGAAATCTGTTGCAGAAGACCTCTTTAAAGTGTTAAGGACCAAAGATGTCACTTTGAAGACAAAGATGTGGCTGACCTAAGCCACTATCCTTTCAGTAGCCTCATATGCACGTGAAAGCTGGATAACGAATAAAGAAGACTGAAGGAGAATTGATGCATTTAATTCACTGTTGGTGAAGAGCTCTGGTGGTGCAGTGCCTAAGGCATTTGGCTACTAACCAGAAGGGTGTCAGTTCAAAGCCACCAGCCACTCCTCGGAGGGAAGATTGGGCAGTCCACTTCTGTAGTGATACCTCCTTGGAAATCAAGGAAGGGTCCCTATGAGTCAGATCGAACTCAGTGGCAGTGAGTCTGGTTTCTGGTTTTTACCAGAAGCAGCAGCAAATGTCTAGGAAGAAGTACAGCCTGAAAGACCCTTTAAAGTGAGAATGGCCAGGCTTTGTATCTTGTACTTTGTTCATGTTATGAGTGACCAGTTCCTGGAGCAGGATATCATGCTTAGCAAAGTAGAAAGTAAGCGAAAAAGGAGAAAATCCCCAACAAGATGGATTGACACAGTGACTGCAATGATGGGCTCAGGCATAGCAGCAATTGTGAAGATGGTGCAGGGCCAGGCAGTGTTTCATTCCCTTCTATACAGGTTGTTATGAGTTGAAACCAACTTGAGGGCACCTAAAAATTTCTACAATCCATAGACTGCTTAGGTAGAAAACATGGACTCAGATTAAGAATTGTAGCACAAAAAAATTCTATCTAAGTTAGAATGTATACTCAGTTGCTTTAGAAAGTTTTTCTCAAACTGTCTGACATGAAGCAAAAAAAATATATATATATATATATTCTCAGTTATTCAAAAGTATGCTAAAACCAACCAATGTGTCCACAATACCACATTGCCATTAACACCAAACACTAGGCTATACAGATAAACACATAAACACCTGAGATGTTCAGACAAGGGTCAATGAATAGAGGTATACTACAGTTCAAGGATAGACTCAGCTGAGGCTAATCTTGTACAGACACCAGTGATACAAAATACCTGCAGTCCTTGCAGAAACAATAGAAGACAGACACAGAGTAATCCCTCACAGACATCCCGACACTATGGGAGAGAGATCCAATAGAGCTACTACCTCAGGACCATAGTACTGGGGTACATCAGACTCAATTGGCACAGTAAAATACATAAAAGCGTTGCTCCACATCCTACATTGGTGAGTAGCAACTATGGTCTTAAAAGCTTTCAAGCAGCCATCTAGGATGGAGCTAATGGTCTCCTAGTGTCAGAAGTGAAGAAAAATGTACAAAAAAAAAGGGGGGGGGGCTTTAGAAGCAATCAACTCTAGGACACGATGGCCCTTGGGACCAGAAGAACCGGATGGTGCCTGGCTACCAATGCCAACCACTCAGGAAAGGATCAAATCTGGAGATCCTGGATAGAGTAGGAGGGGAAATGTGGAACGAAATCCAAAAACTCAACAATTACTAGAATTACTGGCCAGATGAAATCTGGTGAGACTCCCAATACGATGGCCCTGAAATACATTTGGCACCTTGAATAAAACTCACCCCCAGGGGTAGGCTCTCAGCCCAATAGTTAACAAGATATACATGCAGACCACTCAACCCAAGATGCCACACCCACACACTCAATGGTAATACATCCCTTAGAGCAATAGACCATGGGATACCAAAGGACCAGCATTCAAACTGAGGAAATGCAGGACAAACAGGAGTGCATAATTATGAGGGGCACAGGGGGAGTGTTGCAGGGTAGGGAGGGGAGGAGACTGGGTTAGGGTTGGACATGGCAAATGGGGAATGAAATTAAATGTATGCATAATGTTGAATGTAAAACAAGCTCTTAAAAAAAGTATTCAATTAAACAGGGCAGTCATTTCAGTGAATGTGTTTTAATTACACTGTTAGATAAAAATAGAGATATGGTTTAGGAATGTTTCCATACTTTGTTATTTTTCATTACTCTATTCCTTAAAACATTTGATGTATCTTATTATGGAAGGGATGAAATAATATTACTTAAATGAAAACATACACTGCACATCTATATGGTTGGTAGATGGGGAACATAATTTTATCACAAATCTAGACATTTAGTAATCTATATTCTTTTATGTTACAGTAAGTGAATAATAATAATAAAATCTGAATGAATGACAGCCATACTTGGCTCAGCATTTTAAAACATTGAGGCCATATCCTTGAGAGGAGAAAATGAACTTCAGAGAACAAATTGATTTTAACTATCAAATAATTTATATTGATGTGTTTTCAGAAATATTTGACACCATTCTTTTCACATCCTTGAAATTTCTTCTAATAATACTCTAAAAATACAATACACATTTTTACCTTGTTTGCTCAGAAGTGTTCTCCCCAGTCTGCAGACAATAATAAAATACAGAATCACAGGAGAATTTCAGCTTGAGCTACTCTGCTTCATTGCCATGTGACTGCTAATTGGAAGAAAAATCCAATGTTGGCATATGAAATTAAATGAAACTTTGTGAGGATAGTGCCAATTTTTAAACAAACTCAACACCTGCTGCCTTTTAAGAACAATTATCATCCTTGTTACATTGTATGGGTCTGGCTCAATAGGCTGCAGACAGATGCTTGGATCAGATGTCCCTGTTTCATAGCTGGGTCTGCACAGCCAGTACATACCTTTCTGCCTCATTCTTGTCTCCTTGTCAGACAGCTGTACTTTCAGTACACTGGATTTCAGTGTTGATAGTACCATCAACCCACCAGCCACTCCTTGGAAGGAAGGTTGGGCAATCCTACTTCCGTAGTGATACTGCCTCGGAAACCCAAGGAGGGGTCGCTATGAGTCGGGGCCGACTCGACGGCAAACAACAACAACAACAACAGTACCATCAAGCTCAATTTTCATTTGTGTTGCAAGTCCGTCTAATGCATATATCCATAAGGCTCTATTCTTGGGTTGATGAAACATTGTCTCACATTTTCCTAAAATTCTGCATTAAACCATACATTTTCTTGTTGTTTGACCCATCAAGTGCGTTCTAACTTATAATGACCCTATGTAAAACAAAAGAAATACTTTCCGGTCCTGTGACACCCTTACAATCATTGTTGTGTCTGAGCCCATTGTTGCAGGCACTGAGGCAATTATCTGGTTGAGAGTCTTCCTCTTTTTCCCTGATCTTTTACTTTTCCAAGAATGATGTTGTTCTCCAGGGACCTCCTGATAACATGACCAAAGTGCATGAGACAATGTCTCACCATCCTCATTTCTAAGAGCATTCTGGCTGGACTTCTTCTAAGACAGATTGGTCACTCTTCTGGAGTCCATCAAATATTTAATATTCTTTGCCAACAGCATAATTCAAAGGCATCAATTTCTTCAGTCTTCTTTATTCATTGTCCAGCTTTCCCAATGTGTGTGAGATGACTGAAAATACTGTGATTGGGTCATATGCACCTTAGTCCTCAAAATGACATCTTTGCTTTTCACACTTTAAATTGGTCTTTTGCAAAAGATTTGCCAAATGAAATACATTGTTTGATTTTGTGACTCTTGCTTGTATGGGCTGATTGTGAATACAAGTAAAATGAAGTCCTTGACAACTTCAGTATTTTCTCTATTATGATGTTACTTATTTGTCCAGTTGTGAGAAGTTTTGTTTTCTTCATATTGAGGTGAAGCCCTTACAGAAGCCTCTATTCTAGTCTTTGATCATTTCTAGTAAGTGCTTCAAGTCCTCTTCACTTCCAGTAAGGTTGTGTCATCTGCATATCACAGGTTGTTAATAAGTCTTCCTCCATTCCGATGCTACATTCCCCATCATATACTCTAGCTTCTTGGATTATTTACTTAGAATGGAGATTGAATAAGTATGGGGAAAGATACGGCCCTGACACACACCTTTCCTGATTTTAAATTATGTATATAAAATACAATTCATTGCAGTTGAGTGGGATCCAACTCATAGCGACCCCTCCTTGGGTTTCCACAGTATCACTATGGAAGTAGATTGCCCAACCTTCCTTCCAAGGAGTGGCTGGTGGGTTTGAACTGCCAGCCTTCTGGTTAGCAGTCAAGTGCCTTAGGCACTATGCTACCAGAGTTGCTTAACTCATGTAGTATCCCCTTATTTTGTTGGAAAAGTTGTCTTTTGGTCTATATACAGGTCTCATATGAACATAATTAATTGTTCTGCAATTCCTATTCTTCTTAATATTATCCCTAATTTATTATGATTCCCACAGTTGAATGCCTTTTCATAGTCAATAAGATGCAAGTAAACATCTTTCTCGTATTCTCTGCTTTCAGCGAAGAATCATTTGATATCAGCAGTGATATCCCTTATTTCATGTCCTTTTCTGAATTCAGCTTGAATTTCTGGTAGTTCTTTATTGATGTACTGCTGGATCTGTTTTTGAATTATTTTCAGCAAAATTATATTTGCATGTGATATTAATGATATTATTTGATAATTTCCATATTCTGTGGGCCACCTATCATTGGATTTGCGGCAATATGTATATCTTCCAAATAGGTGGCCAGTTAACTGCTTTCCAAACTGCTTGGCATAGACAAGTAAGTGTTTCCAGAATTGCATCCATTTTTTGAAACATCTCAATTGGTATTTCATCAGTTTCTGGAGCTTTGATTTTGTCAATGTCTTCAGCAGGTCTTGGACTTCTTCCCTCAATACTATCAATTCTGGGTCACATGCTACCTAGTGAAATGCTTAAAAGTTGACCAATATTTTTGGTACAGTAACTTTGGGTAAGAAGTACAAATCAACACACAAGACAAATGAGATCTAAAATAAGAGGTTAATAAGGTAAATATATCAATTTAAAATAAGCACTATACATAGTTTCTGATTCATGAAAAGACATTGCATATCCAAAACAATACAGTTGCCATGAAAACTTACCAAGTGTAGAACAAGGAAATTTTTATGTAATTTTTTTTAATATAATACCTAAATAGGTATTTTTAATGCATAAATTTAAAAACATAGATTTTATGGTAACTAGATTAAAAAAATTCACTAGAGTACAGATTTACAAAATAGAATATAAAGATTAAATATTATCCTAGAATTAGAAGAAAAAAAATATAGAAAAATAAGTAACATGAAGAATAGATCTTGAAATTTCAACATAGTTTTAGAAGTTTTACAACAAAAAGCTAATATAATTTAGGAAATATTCAAGAAATAATTATATTTTTAAAATGTCTAATGATGATGAAAGACACAGATGTTCAAAACTAAAAGGTCCTTAGTGTAAATAGCATAATAACACCTAATTTTAAATATTAGGTAACATTTCAGAAAAAAAGAATGAATAGAAAATCTTAAATCTGCTGGGGTGGAAAAATTTTGGCTCCAGGAAAGGATTATATTAAAATCGTTCATCAAAATAGCAGCCACTGTGCAGAAGACAATGGTGTATTTATTCAGAGTGGCAAACAAAAATCACTTTGTATCTAAAATTCTATAGCCACATTAGACTATGCATTAGAGTGAATATTAAGACTTTAAATAATTGAGAAATAAATTAAAAATAATTAAATGATTTTGAAAATACATGAAAGAGCAAGACTGATCTAAAATAAACAAATAATAACCACAAGAATAATAAATTACTAACCTTGTCTTCCAAAGATAAACCACTTATATTCTGAAATATTAATTATAGTCATCTACCCTTGAATGTATTTAGAATGTTTTGATTGCATCTTATAATCACAATTGTAATTTTATATAGTTTTTCAGACTCATTTTTCCCTTTATAATGTATATTCTCCTACTGAGGTATGATTCTTATGCTAAGTGGCTGGTGATGTATTTTTTACAGCCTTATTTTTCAATAATTGTTTTTTAAAATAACTATATGTAATGTGGTGATCATTCTTTATACGTAATTATTTTCCATATTTCTGGTTATTTTGGAGGTAGATTTCTAAGTGTAAGATTACTGGTGCAGATAGTCTGATCATTTATCAAACATTTGTGAAACTCAGGATTTTATATTTGTAGGGTGAGTAGAGGCTCCAGATTTTCTAAACAAAAAGCAATTGAGGAAGCAATCTAACAAGGCAATAAGGAATCAAAGGATATCATAAAAAACTGGGGCCTACTGTGGAGATGAGGAGCAACAGGGAAAGAAAATCTTAAAAAGTGGTAGCATCCAAAAGAATATAAAGGCGTCAAACCCACCAGCCACTCCTCGGAAGGAAGGTTGGGCAATCCTACTTCTTTAGTGATACTGCCTCATAAACCCAAGGAGGGGTCGCTATGAGTCGAGTTCGACTGGACAGCACATAAAAACAACAACAACCAGGAGTGCCCCCACAGGATTTCCAAGGCTGTAAATCTTTACAGAAACAGACTGCCACATATTTCTTCCACAGAGAAGCTGATGGGTTTGAACCATCAACTTTTCAGTTAGCAGCTAAATATATAGGAGAAAGCACTTAAACACTGTGATGCTAAGGATCCTGAACAGTAGGTAGCAAGTGATAAATAGGTTTAATCAAAAATATAAAATATATCATTTGAGTAGACAGAATTTATGGACTATTGTTATTCAGTAGTGGTTTTGAAAATTCATCTATTTCCAAGGGCAGAGCAAAATTGGTTTGTCAGCTATCCATATAACCTAAAATTTCAGTCTTCTGACTCCTTTCAGAACACTATATTCTCTGATACCAAAGTTCAAAGAAGGGAAAAGATTCTTGGGATATATATTTATCTCTATTAGGGAGATCTGGTAGCGTAGTGCCTAAGGCACTTGACTGCTAACCAGAAGGCTGGTGGTTCAAATCCACCAGCCACTCCTCGGAAGGAAGACGGGGCAATCTACTTCCGTAATGATAGTGCCTCGGAAACCCAAGGAGGGGTTGCTATGAGTCAGGTCCGAACCGACGGCACATAACAACAACAACAAAACCTTATTAATTATATTTATGGAAACGAGAACTATAAAATGGCAAAACTGACAATAATTATTGTCAGTGTCAGGATGGCAAGCACTGCATTGAGTACTGTGTTGTTGTTGTTGTGTGCAGTGGAGTCGGAACTGACTCATAGTAGTCTGAATAGAAAACACATCCTACCCTGAGAAAGCTCATTGTTGTTGCTGTTGTTATTTGCCGTCGAGTGGGCCCCGACTCATAGCGACCCCTCCTTGGGTTTCCGAGGCAGTATCACTACGGAAGTAGGATTGCCCAACCTTCCTTCCGAGGAGTGGCTGGTGGGTTTGAACTGCCAGCCTTATGGTTAGCAGTCAAGTGCCTTAGACACTATGCTACCAGAGCTCCTGAGAAAGCTCATAGTACAAGTTTAATTGTATTGTCAATGTTAAACCACAATGTTTCTTAGTCTTTATCATCATTGATGTCATCTGCTGGAACTTGTCAGGAATATTTTATAGTAAGCAGCAGAAACTCTACTCAACATAAGCATAAAAGGAAATTGATTGGTCTTATTATTAGGGAGCTCTGGTAGTATAGTGCCTAAGGCAATTGACTGCTAACCAGAAGCCTGGCAGTTCAAACCCACCAGCCACTCCTCGGAAGGAAGATGGGACAATCTACTTCCGTAGTGATACTGCCTTGGAAACCCAAGGAGGGGTCGTTATGAGTTGGTTCCAACTTGAAGGCACATAACAACAATAGCAACATTATTGAAGAGGCCAGGGTAATTCTATCCTGCTCCAGGCATGCCTGGATCCAGGAACTCAAAGAATGTCTTCAGGTCTGGTCGGTTTACCTTCATCTCTTTTCTTTTCCCTTGTAGTTGTATCCTCAAGCTGCTATCTCTTTGTGGAGGCTTATCTTCACAATTTAGAAATTCAAGTAGGAAAAGCACATGTGGGACAAAACAGTGAGCAGATGCCCATTATCCTGCACATTCCTTGTTGTCTATGATATATGACATATATGTAACACAACTTCTTTTATGAGTTGTCAAATGGATGAAAAACAGATAAAAAGAATCATATAGCTTTGCACAGTTAGATTTTGAGTATATCTCAAACTTTCCTGGATAGTTAAAGGTATATTAGGTCCCTTTTTCAAAGGACAGTTTCAAAATTTTTCTTATTTTCAAAATGTAGTCAAACTTTTATTTGAATAATTTTATAAATTTTCATTAAACTTTGCTTCCCTTTAATCAATCTGGTTTTAAATAGCTAGTGAAATAGACACGTTAACATGGTACTAGCAGGCAGCAAGCTCTGGTAGCATAGTGGCTAAAGCACTTGACTGCTAACCAGAAGGCTGGCGGTTCAAACCCACCAGCCACTCCTCGGAAAGAAGGTTGGGCAATCCTACTTCCGTAGAGATACTGCCTCGGAAACCCAAGGAGGGGTCTCTATGAGTCGGGGCCGACTCGACGGCACATAACAACAACAACAAGCAGGCAGCAATGTGCAGCACTAAAAAGGGAAATCAGAACTGAGTTCAAGACTTTACTTTAATAATAAGTAGGTGTGTGACCTTGTGGGCATCAGAGGGGTCTCTCTGACTTTAGCTTTCTTACCAGTAAAATGAGGGACCTGCCCAAAGCAATGCTTCTGCCCAACCTTATCTAGAAACAAAATAGACAAATATTACCCCTAAGTTCTCCCCTCTCTTAAATTAATTATTTATTTCTGTGCCTAGGTTTTATTGTGGGAGCTCTGGAGGCATAGTGCCTAAGGCATTTGATTGCTAACCAGAAGGCTGGTGGTTCAAACCCACCAGCCACTTGGAAGGAAGGTTGGGCAATCTACTTCCATAGGGATACAGCCTCGAAAACCCAGAGAGGGCTCACTATGAGTCAGATTTGATTCTGTGGCTGCGAGTTAGGTTTGAAGGTTTTGCTGTTGATGATATTTCTCCACTTTTTTTTTTTTTTTCCTTCAGGCACACTTTATCGCCTGGTGCTTTTCTATACCTGTTGTTGTTGTTGTTGTTATGTTATGTTATGTTGCTATGTCAGCCCCTAGATTAAAAATAAATTCTGTAGGTACATGCTAAATACTTTCCAGATGAGTATCAATGGTTTGCTTTTAAGTGATCAATACATTTACAAAGAGCTAACCTTTGGGGATTACAATTAATGCTACAATTGTTTTAAAGCATTAGGGAAATCTGCAAGTGAATCTTTTTTAATTTTTTTCTACCCCAATGTCTCTGCTGAGAAAATGACTACATTTTAGATAGTAAATGTATTTAGGCCTATAGGTGGGAGGATAGGATGTTTTGGGTTATTTTAAGGAGGCACATTTTGTAGTAACTGCCAATGGCTACACCTCATTGGTTTTATTGATATGATGTTCATGTTCAGTATTTGAGGAACTGAGTTTTGCTAGTGCTATGGAAAATAGGCCCCTGTTCTCTTCCTAGACTTTTAAAAGGGAGGATACTTTTGGCTTAGGTCCTAAAGCTTGAAAATCTTGTCCTAATGAAAAGAGAGGAGAAAAAAAAAAAAATTCAGTTGATGAATTTACTTACTGCCCAGACCTTCTTTAACTATTTTTGGCCATGAACTTCTCATTGTAAATATCTAAAAATAGAGAAATAAACTTATAGATATGACATTAATAAATTGTGTGTTTATCTGGCTGTATTCTGAAATAATTAAGCTAACACATTTTATTGATAGAAATTTACTTCTAATGAATAACATTAGTTATAAATAATGCTATAAATTTAAATTCAAATTGTAGTCTCTTTAATGTTCCTTAGGGGGGAACAGAAAATGAGTGCTAGAATCTCACATCATTTTGATGTTAAAAATACAGTATTTGCAGAGGAGCACTGGGATTGGAGTCAGAAACACTAGCCCAGATTGCAGCTCTGGTCCTAAATAGCTCTGCAACCATGAATATGCTGCTTCTCAGCACTTAGTTGTTGTATATGCATTTTCTTCTCTTAATATTTTAATATCATTTCTTATATGAGTACTATTATGGTCTCAGTAAAAGAGAAGTGGGGGAAAAGCAAGGGATGAGAAAAGCACGGGATCCAGGTAAGGGGAGGGAGACAGGCCCCATCCCAAGCACAGGAAGATGGGGAAAAGCTGGGATGTCAGAGCTACTGGACCCAGGTGAGAGGAGGGTGGAGAGGTTGCAAACAGCTAAGGGAGACAAACTTTCTGTCAGCTTGTCCTACTGTGGTGGCCTATGTGTTGCTAGGAGGCTTGAGACTGTGCCTCCAGTTTTTCAAACACATAGTGCACAGGTTCCAACGCAGCTTGCAAACTGACACAGTCTAGGAAGAAGGAAGAGACCATCCATTTCTCAAAGAATTGGCCAGGAAAAACCTTATGAACAACAGAGAAACACTGTCTGATACATCACTAGGCAAATTTATGAATAGCCCAGAAATATTGTCCCACACAGTGTAGGTTGAAAGACACTCAAAATACAACTGGGAAAGAGTTGTCTCCTCAGAGTAGAACCAACTTTAATGATATGGATAAAGTAAAGCTTTTGGGACCTCTATGTGCTGATGTAGCATGACTCAAATTGAAGAGAAATAGCTGCAATCATCCATTAATAATAGGAACATGGGATGTATGAAGTATGACTCTAGGAAAATTGGACGTTGTCAAAGATGAAATGGAACACATAAAGATTTATATGCTAGGCATTAGTGAGCTAAAATGGACAGGTTTTGGCCATTTAGAATCAGGCAATCATATGATCTACTATGCTGGGAATGACAAATTAAAGAGGAATGGTGTGGCTTTCATTCGAGATCTGTCCTGAACTATAATGCTGATCAGTGATAGGATAATATTCATAGGCTTAAAAGGAAGACCTGTTAACACTACTATTATTCAAATTTACACACCAACCACCAAAGCCAAAGATGAGGAAATTGAAGACTTTGATCAACTTTTGCAGTCTGGAATTGACCAAATATGCAATCAAGATGTGTTAATTATCCCTGGTGACTGGAATGCAAAAGTTGGAAACAAAGGGGAATCATCACTAGTTGGAAAATTTGGCCTTGGAGACAGAAATAATGCTGGAGATTGGATGACAGGATTTTGCAAGACTAATGACTTGTTCATTGCAAATATCTTTTTTAACAACACAAATTGTGGCTATACATGTGGACTTTCCCAGATATAGTACACAGGAATCAAATTGACTACATCTGTAGCAAGAGGCAATGGAAAAGCTCAATATCTACAAAACATGGCCAGGAGCTGATTATGGAACAGACCATCAACTGCTCATATGCAAGTTCAACTTGATTTTGAAGACAATTAAAACAAGTCCACAAGAGCCAAAATATAACCTTGGATACATCCCTCTGAATTTAGAGACTATCTAAAGAATAGATTTGATGCATTGAATACCAATGACCAAAAACCAAAAGAATTGTGGGATGAATCAAGAACATCATACATGAAGAAAGCAAGAGGTCATTAAAAATACGAGAAAGAAGGAAAAGACTAAAATGGATGTCAGAAGAGACTCTGAAATTTGTCTTGAGTGAAGAGGAGCTGAAGCAAATGAAATAAATGACAAGATAAAAGAGCTGAACTGAAGATTTCAAAGAGCAAGTTGAGTAGGCAAAGCCAATTACTATAATGAAATGTGCAAAGACCTGGAGTTAGAAAACCAAAAGTGAAAGAACTGAGGAAAAAACTTAAGCCTCGAAATATTGAACAATTTTATGGGCAAAATAATGAATGATGCAAGAAACATCAAAAGAAGATGGATGGAATACACAGTCACTGTACTAAAGAAACCTGGTTGATGTTCATCCATTTCAGGAAGTGACATATGTTGAAGAACCAATGATTTTGAAGGAAGAAGTAGAAGCTGCACTGAAGGAATTGGCGAAGAACAAGTCTCCAGGTATTGATGGAATACCCATGGAGATGTTTCAACAAACAGATGCCATGCTGGAGCCACTCATTAGGCTATGCCAAGATATTTGGAAGACAGCAACCTGGCCAACTGACTGAAAGAGATCCCTATTGTACCCATTCCAAAGAACGGTGATCCCACAGAATTGATAGAAATTATCAACCAAAATCATTAATCTCACATGCAAGTAAAATCTTACTAAAAATAGTTCAAAAGTGGTTGCAGCAGTATATTAACAGAAAACTTATAGAAATGCAGCTGGATTCAGAAGAGGACGTGGAACAAGAGATATCATTGCTGATGTCAGATGGATATTGGCTGAAAGCAAAGAATACTGGAAAGATGTTTACTTGTGTTTTATTGCAAAAGCATTTGATAGTGTGGATCATAACAAATTATGGGTAACATTGAGAAGAGTGGGAATTCCAGAACACTTAATTGTACTCATGAGGAACCTGTTCATAGTCCAAGAGGCTGTTGTTCGAACAGAACAAAGGGACACTGCATGGTTTAAAATAATGAAGGAAGTGCATCAGGGTTTTATCCTTTCACAATATTCATTCAATCTGTATGCTAAGCAAATAATCCAAGAAGCTGGACTATATGAAGAAGAACGTGACGTCAGGATTGGAGGAAAAATCATTAACAACCTGCGATATGCTGATGACACAGCTTTGCTCGCTGAAAGTGAGGATGACTTGAACCACTTACTGATGAAGATTGAAGACTACAGTTTGCAGTATGGATTATACCTCAGTATATAAAAAAAAAAAAAAATCCTCACATCTGGACCTATAAGCAGCATCACAATAAATGGAGAAAAGTTTGAAGTTGTCAAAATCTTCACATTGCTTGTTTCTACAATTGACATCAATGGAAGGAGCAGTCAAGGCATCAGGTAACGTATAAAACCAAACCACACTCACTGCCGTCTAATCAGATCCTACTCATAAGGACCCCTCCTTGGGGTTTAGAGGAAGTATTACTATGGAGGTAGATCACCCAATCTTCCTTCTGAGGAGTGGCTGGTGGGTTTGAATTGCCAGCCTTCTGGTTAGTAGTCAAAAGGCACTGGGCAAATCGGCTGGGAAGGACATCTTTCAAGTGCTGAAGAACAAAGGTGTCTCCTTGAGGACTATGGTGTGCCTGCCACAAGCCATGGTATTTTAAATCACCCCATATGCAGGTGAGAGCTGGACAATGAATAAGGAAGACTGAAGAAGAGTTGATGCTTTTGAGTTGTGGTGTTGGCAAAGAATGTTGTAAGTATCATGACTGCTAAAATAACTAACAAATCTGTCCTGGAGGAAGTGCAGCCAGAATGCTCATTGGAAGTGAGAATGGCCAGACTTTGTCTCACCTTCTTTGGTCATGTTCCCAGAAAGGACTGTTCCCGGGAGAAGGAGATCATGCTTGGTAAGGTGGAGGATTGACAAAAGGTGGGAAGGTCCTCAATGAGATTGATTGACACTGTGGCTGCAGTGATGGACTCAAGTATAGCAAGGATCGTGGAGCTGGCGCGGGACCAGGAAGTGTTTTGTTCTGCTATGCATAGAGTTGCTATGGGTCAGAGACAACTCATCGTCACCTAACAACAACAACATGGTCTTGATAGCCTTCACTGGCATTACAGGTGAACTCTATGTTATCCTCATTTTAAGAATGAGCTGAAGAAGTGGGAGAATAATGTGAAACAAAACTCAAAATCATAAAAAAAAGACCAGGTTTATTGGCCTGGTTGAGCCTGATGAGACCTCCAGACTATGGCCCTAAGTTACCCTTTCTGTTTCGAATTGAACTTACACTTGTGGCTTCCATCCAAACAATAACAGGCATGTAGAGTGAACACTTGCATCTTGTGGATACACTACTTAGAACGATCAGTCATGGGATAACAGAAGGGCAGTATTTGTACAGGGAGATAGCTCAGGTGGGCAGGAATGCACAGGAAAGATGGACTCAGGTAAGAGTTAACTACAGAGAGGAATCAGAAAGAGAGCTGTTACATTGTGGGGAATTGCCGTCAATATCATGAAACAAAGTGTGTATGAAGTGCTTTATGGAAAATGAATTTGTTCTGTAAACTTTTACCCAAATCACAATAAAAATTGAAAAAAAAGAATGAGCTGAATAAATACTTCAGATCAGTCCTGTCAGCATAAGAACCTAGGCACACCTGACAGTGTGAGCTCTGCACCTGTCTCATTTATCACATCAAATGACCATCCTTTCAGCTAAGCATAGGCCACCTACCCAATTACTCCCTTGATGTTCTTTCTGGTATGATGTATTTCAATTCACACACACAGACACACATACCCTTATTATTTTGGATCAGATTTTTTGTGTGTGTGTCTATGTAGTTAATTTTGTACACATTTTTTTGTTTGTTTATGAAGTTTTAATTTGTTTATAGAAAATCCCCTTCATTTGAAAATTATTTTTAGAAACATTTCCTCTATTAGGTATTCATTTTAGTTTAAGTGAAGTATATTTAGCTTATGTATATGTATATGTTTTTCAAAGCAGCTAAGCAATTCTTATCCTAGAACCCCCAAATGAATACTCCAGTTTTCCTCTACTGATTTTAATTTTGCTTGCTTCTGCTAAATTTCTTGTAATTGTCTGTCTGTAATTATACCAGTACCAATCTCTATTAATTTTGTAAGACATTTCATTTTCAAATAAAGCTTTTTCTCTATCATTATCTTTCTCAAAAATGTTCTGGCTACTTCATATATTGTTACACCAAAAATGTTTTTTTTTTTTTAATAATTTTATCAAATTATTTTTATACTCCCTATCAATTTAGTTCTTAATATTGTGTCCAATAAGTGGTTCAATTAAGGTTATTCTCATATTTACTACTGGCATCTCCATTTCCAAGAAAGCAGAAATAGTCCCTTATATATATTTAAATCTTTTTTTATATATCAATATTGAGTTTTTAATGTTTTCTTGATATTGACCTTATCCATTTATTGTTTAGCTTATTCCTAGTGGTTTGAGTATGTTTTTTAATAATGGATATCTAAAGTTTTTTTTTTCTCCTTGCATTGGAAATATTACCCTGACTCAACTCTGTTAATTCCCGTAATTGTCATCTTATTGTTGGATTACTTCTAATTTTTATTCTTACAAATGACACTGCTATGAACATATCTGCATATACAAATTTCATTTTGAAATTATTGATATTCAGATAGAATTAAGAAAGCAATAGATGCTAAATCTTCAAGATTTTCTGCCTTTCTGGACCAAAGTAATCTTTCATCTAAGGAGCACACACATGCACACAGTTTCAGAATTTTTCAGATAACCAAGGATTCCAATTCTCCACTAGGCAGGCCACTTACAGTGTTGTTCTTCTTAGCTGTCTTGTTGGGTCGGACGTGTTACGCACGATGTAAGGGAAAATTGTGCAGCCCTGTACCGTCTTCATGGCCATTGGTATATTTGAGCCCATTTTTGTGGACATTGTGTCAATCCATCTCCTTGAGGTTTTCCTGTGTTTTGCTGACCCTCTACCAAATATGATGTCTTTTTCTAGTGATTGGTTTTTCCTGATGACATGTCCAAATAAGTGAGCGCTAAGTCTTATTCTCCTCACTTCTAAGGAACATTCTGGTTGTATTTCTTCTAAGACTGATTTGTTTGTTCTTCTACCCATCAATAGTATATTCCATATTCTTCACCAATACCACATTTCAAATGCATTTGGCATCACTATGCCAAATATAAGGCACTATTTGGCTGCTAACAAGAAGGTCAACAGTCCAAACCCACCCAGCTGCTCAGTGAAAGTTAGATGGGGCCATCTACTTCCATTAGGTTTTAAAACCTTTGGGAAAACCAATGGGGGTCTCTATGAGTCAGAATCAACTTGATGGCAGTTAGTTATTTTCATTTTATTTTTTTTTTGTTTAGCTCCTAAATTGAAAATAAATGAATTGATGCAATAATTATTAATTGTTTCTTTAAGAGATGCACTAGCAGGATCAGTGTTTTTATACAGGAATATCTAAGAAGAATCTCATTCCCTCAACATCACAATAAACTAGTTGAAAATATATTGTGTGCTGAAGTTCCAGAAATTACCCATCATTTTAAGATATAAAATAGAGGATGTTTTCATTTAGTTTTAGAATACGTGTTATTAGGCGCTGTTGAGTCAGCTGTGACTCACATCAGCCCTCTGTACAACAGAATGAAATACTGCAGGTCCTGCTTATCCTCACAACTGCTGCTAGGCCTGAGCCCGTTGTTACAGCCACTGTGTCAGTTTATCTCCTGTTGAGTTTTCCCCTTTTTCGCTGACTCTCTACTTTACCAAGCATGATACCTTTTCCAGGGACTGACTGGTCTCTCCTGATAACATGAGTAAAGTGTAAGAGACGAAGTCTGGCCATTGTGTCTTCAAAGGAGAATTGCAGCTCTACTTTTCCAACACATATTTGTTCCTTCTTCTGGCAGTCCTTGGTACATTCAATACCTGTCACCAACACTAGAATTCAAATACATCAATTTGTCTGCTCTCTTCCTTATTCATTATCTAGCTTTCACATGCATATGGGGCTATTGAAAAGATAATGGCTTAGGTTAGGAGCACCTTGGTCTTCAACATTGCATCTTTGTTCTTTAATGCATTGAAGAAGTCTTTTGCAGCATATTTGCCCAATAGAGTATGCCCTTTCATTTCCTTACTGCTGTTTCCATGGGCATTGATTATGAATCCGAGTAAAATGAAATCCTCGACAACTTCATCTTTTCTCCATTTATCATGATTTTGGTTATTGGTTCCTTTTGTGAGGATTTCTTTTTTCCTTTATATATACACGTGTGTGTGTGTGTGTGTGTGTGTCTATAGTCTTTGGTCTTCATCAGAATGTGCTTCAAGCCTTCTTTACTTTCAGCAAACAAGATTGTCTCATCTGCGTATTGCTGTTAGTGAGTTTTCCTCCAATCCTAATGCCACTTTATTCTCCATGTGGTCCAGCTTCTCAGATTATTTCCTCTGCATACAGAATGAATAGGCATGGAGAAAGAATACAACCCCGATGCATACATTTCCTGATTTTAAACCATGCTGTATTTCCTTGTTGCGTTTGAATAACTGCCTCATGAGCACAATCCAGTGTTCTGAAATTCTCATTCTTTTCAATGTTATCCATACATTATGATCCACACAGTCATGCCAATAAAACACAGGTATACATCTTTCTGTTTCTGCCAAAATTCACCTGACATTAGCAATGACATCCCTCATTCCACATCCTTTCTTGAATACAGCTTGAATTTTAGGAGGATCCCTGTCAACATACTGCTATAGACATTTTTGAATCATTTTCAGCAAAATTTTACTTATGTGTGATATTAAAGATATGGTTCAATAATTTCCACATTCTGTTGGATCCCTTCTTTGGAATGGGCACAAATATAGATCTCTTTCAGTCTGTTGGCCAGGTAGCTATCTTCCATATTTCTTAGCATAAATGAGTGAGTGGTTCCAGTGTTGAATCCATTTGTTGGAACATCTTAGTAGGTATTCTGTCAATTTATGGAGGCTTTTTTTTGCTAGTTGCTTCAATGCAGCTTGAAGTCCTTCCTTCAGTACCATCTGTTCTTGATCATATACTATCTCCTGAATGTTGATCAAGTCTTTTTGGTATAGTGACTCTGTGCATTCCTCCCATTTTCTTTTGAAGCTTCCTGCATTGTTCAATATTTTGCCCTAGTATCCTTCAGTACTGCAGCTAGAGCCTAGATTTTTTTTTTTTTTTTTTTTTCAGTTCTTTCAGCTTGAGAAATGCTGTGTGTGTTCTTACTTTTCGATATTCTATATCCAGGTTTTTGTACATTTCAGTATTATACTTACTTTGTCTTCTGGAGTCACCCTTGGAAATCTGTTGTACTCTTTCTTTTACTTCATCAATTTTTCCATTTGTTTTAGCTACTCTCCATTGAAGAGCAAGTTTCAAAGTCTTTTCTGGCATCCATTTTGTTTTTTTTCTTTCTTTCCTGTCTTTTTAATGACCATTTTCTTTCTTCATGTATGATGTCCCTGATGTCATCCCACTACTTGTTTTGTCTTAATTCATTGGTGGTCAATGAATGAAATCTGTTTACAGATAGTCTGTAAATTCAGGTGGAATATGCACAAAGTTGTATTTTGGCACCCATGGATTTCTTTTTTTTTTAATTTTCTTTGGCTTCCATTTAAGCTTGTATATGAGCAACTGATGGTTGTTTCAGAGTTGGCCCCTGTCATTGTTCTGATTGATGATGACATTTAATTTCTCCATTGTCTCTTGCCACAAATGTAGTTGTTGATTTAATTCCTGTGTATTCCATCTGCCAAGGCCCACATTGTATAGTCCCTGTTTATATTGTTGAAAAAACTTATTCTCAATTAATAACTCATTGATATTGTAAAATTCTATTATGTGATCTCCAGTGTCATTTCTTTCACCAAGGCCATATTTTCCAACTACAGATGCTTCCTCTTTATTTCCATCAATGAGGGTTGATTTCATGTAAGGTAAACTTCAGATTGCAGAAGTTGGTAAAAATCTTCAATTTCTTTATCTTTGGCTTTAGTGGGTACTGCCTAAATTTCAAAAGTTGGAGTATTTATTGTTATCCTTGTAGGTGTATGGTTATTTTCCTATCACTGACAGCATTGTACTTCAAGATAGATCTACTTATCTATCCTGAAGAAAAAATGAAGTTTTTTTTTTTTAATTATCTTCAATTTCCTTTTCACTTATTCTCAGCCAGAAAAAAGAAAACAAAAAAATCTCACCCCATTTGGCATGCATAGAGCTTATTAGTAGACTGACAATGAATGTTGTAAGGGAATGGGCTGTTAAGCAAAATGTATTTTCAAACAGCTGTATATGTAATTGAGAGCTGTCTGTCATAGCGTGTGATGTATTAACTGTTTTGAAATTTAGTTCTATGCAAGGACTGAATTCCCAGAGTGCTGGGAAAGAACTAGGTTATAAAATATTCTGAATTAAACAGTGCACCCCACTTTTTTTTTTTTTTTTTTTTTGCTTACTGAGGCAAATCTTCTACTGAAGTCTTTGGTCCCTTTGGAAGCTGTTGAAAATTTAATCAGTATAGTGAATTAGTCTGAATGCCATAAGTTATTTAATATGAAAATAGGGTTAAAACTGTGATTTGTTTCTGTCCAATTTATTTGTTACCACTTTGAGGGAGCTACAATGAATTCACTGATTTTTATCTTATAAGAAGAAGTTTAATATTTATTATGTAATTATTATATATGTATTGGCATATGCTATTTTATCTCATTTAAAAAAGAAAAGAATGGTACAAGTACTCTTTGCCCAATTTAAAAAAATGAGGTCTCCTTAGATTGAATTGTCCAAGATTACATACTTAGTAATTACTTCTCTCTTCAAAATTTCTAATTTACTCTTCATTTTCTGTCACTCAAAGTACAAATACAAAGTGGAAGCAATATTTACTGAACAATCCCCTAAAGGTCCACATTGCAGATTGCATAACCAATATAAACAATTCCTCTCAAGTTTAAATTACTTTAAATATTCTCTTTCATTAACCCCTTGAGCTGTGTTTACAAATCACATGTTTGTATTTTTCTTCCTGGGGAAAAACTTGCCATGATTACACTGAAATCCCAACTAGATGCTACTGAAAAACAAAACGACAACAACAAAAAAATCAACAATCTTTGACTTCTGTTTCTATGGAAATTTTCTGTTTTTGTCTCCATGTAGTGCAATTGGGCTTAAGAGGCTGCCCCATGTCTGATCTCTAAATTAGCTTCAGTCTTTCCACTTGGTTCTAAAGGGGACCCCTAGGTGATTCTGGCAGAGTGGGGGGCTTTGGTGATAGGATAGACCTTCTACTTTGAATTTCACATCCCGACTTCTTAGAGACCTTGGGAGCTCTGTTGGCATAGTGCTTAAGGAATTTGACTGTTAACCAGAAGGCTGGCAGTTCAAACTCACCAGCCACTCCTAAGAAGGAAGGTTGGCCAATCTACTTCTGTAGTGATAGAGATCTTATTTCTCCCCTTAGAATTTCTCTCTCCAATATGTTTAATTTCAGGTGTACATCTTCATTTGTATTTCATCCTTCACTAACCACTCTGCCTTGAACTTGAATTTCAAATTCAGCAATACTGACATTTGGGATCGGATAATTCTTTGTAGTGGAAAGCTGTTCATTGCATTGTAGGATATTTAACATAGCTCCCGAAACACAACTACTAAGTTGTAACAAGTAAACTATCTTTAGACATTTGCAAATGTCCCCTGGAATACACAACTGCCCCAAGTTGCGCAGCACTGGTTTAGATCTTTCTATTTAAAGCATAGATCCTTGAAAGCTAGAATTATTTCTCTACACTATGGAAGTTAATTGTATTACTGTTAACCAAAAGTTTGATAATTCAAATCCACCAGCTTCTCCACAGAAGGAAGATATTGTAGTCTGCTTCTGTAAAGATTTGCAGCATTGGAAACCCTTTGGGGCACTTCTACTCTGTCTTATAGGGTTAGTATGAGAAAAAATTGACTCCAGGACAATAGGTTCCAGAGTTTTTTAGGGGTTACTACTTTAGTCCTGGAATTTTTCATTGGCACTGCTATTAAACTATCATCTGCTGAATTCTTAGGAGGCTCTGGCTATCTTAGGATTTCTGAAATATTTGACACTGCCAACTATCCTCCTCTTTATGGACTACTTTATGGGCAGGCATTATTTTCAAAATAATTGTTATGTTAATGAATGAGAACAAAATTTTTTTATTCACTTGCTATGCAAAGTCATCATGCTCAATGTTCATGCTATGTATTTTTTCAGTTCCACAGTAACTATGAAGTTGGAATTATTGCCCAAAATCCACTTTTTGAAACACACTTATTTTTCTCTCATTTCCAAATGCCAGCCATGGGTCCATGCTCTCTGGTTCTTCTTCTACTTCTTTTTCTAACCTGTCCAGAAGAGATATATCATGACTTTCTTCTTTTTCCAGTAGCAAATATTTCTTTTGTTCATTACCTTACGCCTTCCCCTGCACTCTGGTTTCAGCATAAAACATATTTACCAAACCTGTGCCTCTTTTGATACTTCTCCAGACAGATGTCCAGCTCTTTCCATTATGTCAGTTTTGCTGGGAAGCCCTAGAAGGATATAACAACAAAAATAATACACATACACAAATGTGGTGGAGGACCACAGTCTTCTGTCCTTCCATACAGCAAGGAAAATATAATTTTGCTTCTCTAACTAAAAAAATCTAAAATTTTGGGGAGGGGGGGCAAGATGGCGGACTAGGCAGAAGGATTGCACAGACCCTCTTCAACAAAGAAAAGGGAAACCAAT
>NW_006922044.1:787464-792238 GCF_000298275.1 Orycteropus afer afer | reverse complement strand
TAGTGATACTGCCTCGGAAACCCAAGGAGGGGTCGCTATGAGTCGGGGCCGACTCGACGGCACATAACAACAACAACAACATGATTTATTTCAGATAATTATAAAATAGACTCTCCATAAGTTCAAATGTTACCTCATTTGTTATATTATAGAATTTTGACAATATGCATGGTATGTTGTAAATACATTATTACTCAATACCAAATTAACTCACCAAAGATTGTTGTTGTTATTGTTGTTAAGTGCCATCAAAAAGATTATTACTGAAAAAAAAAATTAAGGTTAGGAAAGAATTTATTATCCTTTATCTCATCTCTACCATATAGGTTCAATATTTGGATTAAAATTTGTGTATTAATGATTTTAATATCATTAATATACATACATGGAGCTCTGGCAATGTAGTTGGTAAGGTATTTGGCTGCTAAACAGTAGGTTGGCAGTTGAAAGCCACAGCTGTTACAGGTGAGGAACATTAGGCGATAGACTTCTGAAAAGATTTATAGCCTTGGAAACCCAATGGAGGTCTCTATGAGTTAGGATTGACTTAATAGAGGAGATAGAGGAGAGTTTACACCTACATAAACTCTCTGCTATTGATTTGATTCCAATGCATATACTCATAGTGACCCCCCTTTGGGTTTCCAAGGCTGTATTTATATATGTGTGTGTGTGTGTGTGTGTGTGTGTGTATATATATATATATATATATATATATATATATATGCTGGTAGTGCAGTGCCTAGGCATGGCGGCTCAAGCCTACCAGCCACTCCTCAGAAGAAAGGTTGGGCAATCTACTTCCATGCTGTTACTGCCTCAGAAACCCAAGGAGAGGTCATTATGTGTTGGATATGACTCAATGGCTATGTGTGTGTGTATGTGTGTGTGTGTGTGTATAGTAACTGTTAAGGGCAACAACACAGAAGATGGAGATGGGGAGGGAATGCCCAGAAGATGGGGATGGAATAGCTAGAATATCAAGCCAGATTCAGAAGAGCACAAGGAATGAAGCATATCATTACTGATGTCAGATGAATCTTGGCTGAAAGCATAGAATAGCAGAAAGATGTGTTATTGACTATGGAAAGGTATTCCACTGTGTGTACCATAAAAAAAAAAATTATGAAAAACATTATGAAGAATGAAATTTCAGAACACTTAATTGTGCTCAGGAACAATTTGTACATAGAAAAAGAAGCAGTTGTTCAAACAAAAGAAAGGGATACTATGAGGATTAAAATCATGAAAGATGTGCATTAGGGTTGTATCCTTTCACCTTACTTATTCAATCTGTATGTTGAGCAAATAACCCAAAAAGTTATATTATATGAAGAAGAACACATCATCAGGATTAGTGGAAGACTTATTAACAAACTGCAGTATGCATGTGACACAACCTTTTTTGCTGAAAATGAAGAGAACGTGAAGATCTCACTGATGAAGATCTAAGACTAAACCAAAAAACAAACAAACAAACTCACTGCCATTGAGTCAGATCCTATTCATAGGGACCCCTCATCTCGTTTCCCAGATGGTATCACTTGGAAAGTAGATTGCCCAATCTAGACCTTCAATATATATTACAAGTCAATATAAAGAAAACAAAAATCTTCCTAATTGGACCAAAAGGCATAATAAATGGGGAAAATATTGATGTTGGCAGGTATTTCATTTTACTTAGATCAATAATCAATGTATATAGAATCCATAGTCAAGAAATTAAATGACATATTATATTTGGCCAATCTGCTGCAAAAGACCTCTCAAGATGTTAAAGAGCAAAGATGTTATTTTGAAGACTAAGGTGTGCCTGATCAAGCCGTTGTCTTTTTGATAGTCTCATGTGCATGTGAAAGCTGGGTAATCCATAAGGAAGATTGAAGTTTCAGTTATGGTGTTGTTGAAGAATATTGAAAATACCATGTACTGCCAGAAGAAAGAAGAAATCTGTCTTGGAAAAAGGACAGCCAGAATACCCTTTAGAAATGAGGATGAGCAGTCTTTGTCTATATAATTTGGTCATGTTGTCAGAAGGGAGCAGTCCCTGGAGAAGGATATCAAGCTTGGAAGAGTAGGTCAGCAAAAAAGAGGAAGACTTTCAATGAGGTGGATTGACACAGTGGCTACAACATTATGCTCAAATATAGCAACAGTTGTGAGCATGGTGCAGGACCAGGTATTGTTTCATTCTGTTGTATATAAGGTCACTAAGAGTCAAGACTAACTGGACTGCACCTAACAACAATGGCAACAACATGAAGAAACTGTTTTCAGTCTTTAAATGATGCCATGAAAACTATCTAATGAATCTTTTTTATTCTTATTACTGGTATTTCTGTCCATGTTTTCAATACTACTAAAAGCATGAAAATAAATAAAATGTTAATGGAAGATTTTATTCTTCCTTATCTCATGTGTCAGAATTGGAAGGAAAGAACTAAGATTAGTGAAATAATATTGGATCATGAAAATGCTTTCGGTGGAGGTCATTTTTGGAGGCTGATTTTGTCCTATGAAGTCCAAATAATTCCATACATGCGGGGAAAAAAAATCACAAATAATTTATGGATGGTATGATGAATATATCTTTTTTCAATGAGTTTTTCTTTTTTTTTTTTTAAGAAATTTCTTTTCCAAATCCCGAAACATTCATTAGAATGTAAATCAAATGCTTTCAATCAAACCTTTTTACACTCTCATTGTAAATTAGCCATTCAGACATTGGAACATAACAAATCCAAAATTATGCTTATTAACTCCAATTAACGGACAAGGCAGATGATTAAAACTGGTTAACATGGCACAATTATGTATTTTTATTGGAAGCAGAAATAGGGCTGAATATTTCTTAATGATACCTAATATCTTAGTAGTCTCAATTAGAATTCTATACATTTTACAAAATTTATAACTCTAAAAGAATTTTGTAAATGATAGAATGGAAAATTTTCATGGAAAATACAAGTGATCAATCAAGTGTCTCATTGTAGTTTTTCTGCCTCCAAAATAAAATCTGGTAGTCCCTGACTTACAATGGGGTTATGTTCTGATGACTCAATCATAAGTGGGTTCTAATGTAAATCAAACACTTTTTGTTTTATTTTTTTTTCATTATTATTGTTTTGAACAGTAAATTGTAACATTGAATATTTGCAAGTGAATAGCTGAGAGTGATAGCAGCATCAAATTATATGTTGCAGCATTGCATGTTACTAAAAATATGATATACAAAAACACAATAAAGACAGTCATAAGTACAGTTCTCATAACTCAAATACTTTGTAAATTGGGGACTACCTGTATCAAATTCATTCATTTATGTCTATTTCCACTGTTACCATTTTAATAAAAGCCTTCATGTTCAGATTCCTGGAGCCTCCATACTACCTTTCTAAAACCCCTTCAATATATTCTCCACTTTGAAATCATAAATTACTTCCAATAATTTCTTCCTTTTAGAATCAGAATAATGCATTTCACTCACTTTTTCATGTCTTATGAAGCCCTATATTATTCTGTCCTTGCCTAACCCTCCAGTACATCTTATGCTACTCTCTCCCT
Source organism: Orycteropus afer afer (assembly GCF_000298275.1). Taxonomy (NCBI): domain Eukaryota; kingdom Metazoa; phylum Chordata; class Mammalia; order Tubulidentata; family Orycteropodidae; genus Orycteropus; species Orycteropus afer. The sequence continues at coordinate 788,674 of NW_006922044.1, read as the reverse complement.
TTTTCTGGTCACAGAAACCTCTTTAATTTCCTAACCTGTGAAACTTCATGATAACTCAAAGTTGTCACATATGCTGTTTCCTCTATTTGGAGTTCCCAAACTCCAATTCTTTGCAAAGTGTGCAGGCTCATATTCTTCAAGATTCTTCAGTGTTACTTTTCACTTACATCTTCCCTGACTACTCTACATAAGAAATTTTTTATTCTTGTTATTTTTTGTTCATTTATTTTAGAGTTATTTATCATAATTCATAAATATGAATATAAACATGTACATGTTATATACCAAATCCCACTGGTGCTGAGTCAATTCCAACTCATAGCTACTCTGTAAGACAGAGTAGAACTACCCACAGGATTTCCAAGGCCATAAATCTTTTCAGAAGCAGACTGCCAGCTTCTTCCTGCCATGGTATATATGCTGTTATGTGCCGTCGGCCCCAACTCATAGCTACCCCTCCTTGGGTTTCTGAGGCAGTATCACTACAGAAGTAGGATTGCCCAACCTTCCTTCTGAGGAGTGGCTGGTAGGTTTGAACCGCCAGCCTTCTGGTTAGCAGTCAAGTGCTTTAGCCACTATGCTACCAGAGCTCCTATGGTATATATACACATATACACATATATAAACGAAAGCACATATATACATATATGTATGTGTGTATATCTACTGCAAAAGAACTCTTTATTGCACTAAAAACAAAGATGTCACTTTGAAGACTAAGTTGCAACTGACCAAACCATGGTATATTCAACCACCTGATATGCATGCGAAAGCTGGTCAGTGAATAAGGAAGACTGCAGAAGAATTGATGCCTTTGAATTATGGTGTTGGCAAAAATACAGACTATACCATGGAGTGCCAGAAGAACAAACAAATTTGTCTTGAATGAAGTACAGCCAGAATGCTCTTTTGAAGTGAGGATGGTGAGACTTCGTCTCTTGTACTTAGTTCATGTTCTCAGGAGAGACCAATTCCAGGTAAAGTAAAGGTTCATTGAAAAAGAGGAACAATGGGCTCTTGCATAGCAAGAATTGTGAGTATGATGCAGAATTGAGCAGAGTTTTGTTCCATTGTACACAGGGTCACTATGACTCTGAACCAACGCGATAATATCTAACAATAACATGTGTGTGTATTTCATATTATATAGGAGCTCTGGTAGCATAGTGGCTAAGGCACTTGACTGCTAACCAGAAGGCTGGTGGTTCAA
>NW_006922044.1:781618-787129 GCF_000298275.1 Orycteropus afer afer | reverse complement strand
GGAGGGGTCGCTATGAGTCGGGGCTGACTCGACGGCACATAACAACAACAACAACATATATATATATATTTACATTATAGAAGTACTCTGGTGGTGCAGTGGCTAAGGCATTTGACTGATTTACCTCCTTGGAAATCCTATATATATATATATTTATATATGTATATATAAAACCAAAAACAAAGAAACTCATTGCTGTTGAGTCGATTCTGATTCATGGCTACCCTTTCTTGGGTTTCCAAGGTGGTATCTCTGTGGAAGAAGATTGCCCAATCTTCCTTCCAAGGAGTGCCTGGTGGGTTTGAACCACCAGCCTTCTGGCTAGCTGTCAAATACCTTGTTGTTGTTGCTGTTATTTGCCATCGAGTCAGCCCTCACTCATAGCGACCCCTCCTTGGGTTTTCAAGGCAGTGTCACTACGGAAGTAGGATTGCCCAACCTTCCTTCCGAGGAGTGGCTGGTGGGTTTGAACCACCAGCCTTCTGCTTAGCAGTCAAGTGCCTTAGGCCTTAGGCATATAATATATATATATAAATATACATACATATGTATATAACATGTACGTGTTTATATTCACATTTAACTATATGACATTATAATTGTAGCTGCTTGCAGCTAGCCTGGACTCCCTAAGTCCAGGGCTCCTCCTAATTCACAATGATAAGCTCATCCATGGAATAGAGTTGACTGGTGTGGACCTGTTGATGAATTTTCCCAGATCTCTTTTGGCTTTTTATCATTAGGATTTGAATTTCTACAGGATCCTTTATATTTTTATTTTCTCTAGAGTTATCTCTCATTCTCCTGACAGCTTAAGTTCTGTATTTGTGGCTACTGAAATGCTTGCTTTCTCTCAGCATCATCTATACACACAGACACATGGAGAGAAAGAGACAGAGAAGTAGTAATTAGATGGATTGCCATTGTTGTTTTGACTTGTTTGTCTGTTGCTGGCACCAGAGGGCAAGAATCATACATGTTTTTGTCATATATGTTTAGGCAGTGCCAAGAACAATACATGGCACATTCTAACTATTCAGTATATTTTTGTATACATGTTGATTGTTGTTAGGTACTGTCAAGATAGTTCCAATTCATAATGACCCTACATACAACAGAATGAAACATTGCCTGCTCTGTGCCATCTCCACAATTGTTACTGTGCTTGAGACCATTCTTATAGCCATCTCATTGTCTATTCATCTCACTGAAGTTCCTCTTTTTCAATGGCCCTCCACTTTACCAAGCATGATAACCTTCTCCAGGCAGTGGTCCCACCTGATACCATCACCAAATTACTAGATGAATTCTAGCCATCCTTGCTTCTAAGGAGCACTACAAGTATACTGCTTCCAAGACAGAATTATTCGTTCTTTGGGCAGTTCAAGGTATATCCAATATTCTTCACCAATATCGTAACTCAACTGCATCAATTCTTTAGTCTTTGTTCATTGTTGAGTTTTTGCATGCCTATGAGGAGATAGAAAATACCTTGGTTTGGGTTAGGCACACTTTAGTCTTCAAGGTGATATCTTTGTTCTTTAACACCTTAAAGAGGCCTTTTGCAGCAGATTTACTCAGTGAAATACATTATTTGATTTTTTACCATTGTTTCTATGGGTGTTGATTTTGGATCCAAATAAAATGAAATCTTTGAAAATTTCAATCTTTTCTCCATTAACCATGATATTGTTTATTGGTTCAGTTGTGAGGATTTTTTTTTTTTTTATGTTGAAATGTAATCCATACTGAAGGCTGTAGTCTTTGATCTTCATCACTAAGTGCTTCAAGTCATCTTCATTTTCAGTAAGCAGGGTTGTGTCATTTGCATGTATGCAAATATATGAGATTATTAATGAATCTTCCTCCAATCTTGGTGATGCATTCTACTGCATATAGCATACAGATTGAATTAGTATGGTGAAAGGAAACAAGCCCTGTGCATGCCTTTCTTGATTTTAAACCATGCAATATCCCTTTATTCTGTTTGAAAGACTGCTTCTTGGTCTTTGTACAAGTTCCTCACGAGCACAATTAAGTGTTCTAGGTTTTCTGTTCTTTGCAATGTTATCCATAACTTGTTATAATCCACACAATTGAATGCCTTTGCATAATTAATAAGACACTGGTAAGCATCTTTCTGATATTCTCTGCTTTCAACCAAGATCCATCTGATATTAGCAATGACATCCTTCATTCCACATCTACTACTGGATCTGGCTTAAATTTCTGTCAATTCTCCATTGATGTACTGCTACAATAATTTTTTAATTATTTTCAACAAAATTTTACTTGTGTGTGATATGAACAGTATTGTTTGATAATTTTGGCATTCTCTTGCATAACCTTTATTTTTGGAATGAGCACAAAAATGGATCTCTTCCAGTAGGTTGGCCAGGTGGCTGTCTTCCAAATTTCTTGTCATAGAAGAGTGAGTTCTTCCAACATTGCATCTGTTTGTTGAAACATCTCAGTTAGTTTTCTATAAATTCCTGGAAGCTTTTTTTGCCAATTCTTTCAGTGCAGCTTGGATTTCTTCCTTCAGTACCATTGGTTCTTGATCATATGCTATGTCCTGAAATGGTTAATTGTGGACCAATTATTTTTGATATAATGACTGTGTATCCTTTCTTTTTTGCTTCATGCAAAACTCTTCAATATTGCAACTTGAGCCTTGAATATTTCTTTAGTTCCTTCATCTTGAGAATTGCCAAACAAGTTCTTCTCTTTTGATTTTTTAACTTCAGCTCTTTGCACATTTCAGTATAATACTTGATTTTGTCTTCTGGAGCCACTCTGAAATCTCCTGTTCACCTTTTTTACGTCATTATTTCTTCCATTCTATTTAGCTACCTTCCACCAAGATTAAGTTTCAGAGTCTCTTCTGACATCCATTTTTATCTTTTCTTATCTTTTATATAACCTTTTGTTTTCTTCATATATGATGTCCTTGATGTCTTCTCACTACTCATCTGGTCTTTGGGCATTGATGTTCAGTGTGTCAAATCTATTTTTCAGATGGTCCATAAATTCAGTGTGGTATACTCAAGGTCATGCTTTGGCTTTTGTGGATTTGTTTTAAATTTCCTCAGCTTCAATTTAGACTTTCATAAGAGCAATTAATAGTCTGTTCCTCACTTGACCTTTGGCTTTGTTCTGATTATGATATTGTGCTTCTTCATAGTCTCTTCCCAAAAATGTAGTCAATTTAACTCCTGTGTATTGCATCTGGTGAGGTCCATGTGTATAGCCACAGTTTATATTGTTGAAAAATGGTATGTGCAATGAATATCTTTTGGAATTTTGTCTTGCAAAATTCTGTCATGTGATCTGCAGCATTATTTCTATCAGTAAGGCTATATTTTCCAACTATTGATACTTCTTTGTTTCTAACTTTTGCATTCCGATCACCAGTAATTATCAATGTATCTTGATTGCATGTTTGATTAATTCCAGACTACAGAAGTTGGTAAAAATCTTCAATTTCTTCAACTTTGGCTTTACTGATTAGTAGGTAAATTTGATGAATAGTAGTATTAACTGGTCTTCCTTGTAAGTGTATGCATATTATCCTATCATTGTGCTTCCAGGACAGATTTTGAAATTTCTTTTTCACAATGAATGTGATGCTATTCCCTTTCGATTTGTCATTCCCAACATAGTATGCCATATAATTGACTCAAAATGGCCAAAGTAGTCCATATCAACTTATTAATGCCTTGAATATCTATCTTCATGAATTCCATTGCATTTTAGAAAACATCCAATTTTCTTATATTTATACTTCATATATTCTATGTTCCAATTATTAACTGATGATTGCAGCTATTTCTTCTCATTTTGAGTCATGCCATGTCAGCAAATGAAGATCCTGAAATCTTTATTCCATCCATACCATTAAGTATGACTCTATTTAGGAGACAGCTCTTCTCTAGTTGTACTTTGAGTGCCTTCCACTCTGAGGGGCTCCTTTTCTGGCACTATATCAGACACTGTTTCCTTACTATTCATATATTTTCAGTGGTCTTTTCTTTCGGAAGTAGACTGCCACATCCTTCTTCCTAGTTTGTCAAGTTCAGAAACTCCACTAAAACTTGTCCTCCATGATTGACCCATTGCATATTTGAAATGTAAGTGGCATAACTTTCAGCATCTCAGCAACTAACAAGCCACCACAGTTCAAAAACCAACAGACTATCCATAAACCAAAAACCAAACTCGCTGCTATCGAGTCAATTAGACTCATAGCAAACCCTCTTTCGATTTCCAAGGCAGTATCTCTATGGAAGTAGATTACCTAATCTTCTTTCTGAGGTTTTGAACCTCCAGCCTTCTGGTTAGTGGTCAAATGCCTTAGGCACTGTGCCACCAGAGCTCCTGTATCCATAGTGAATAAATATATAAAATTAATGAAAGGAGAAATGAAATCTAAATTAGCACAGTTAGATGGTTGTGAACCATGTCTTGTTGAGTCTTAGCCTAAAGCTCTTTTTAATATGCAAGAATGCATGACACAGCAGAATTCCCAAATTATCTATACCATTTACCTGACTGGTCTAGTTAGTTTCTTTTTTTTTTTTTTAATTGTATTTCCAGTGTGCTTTTTATAAGTGTATGAAAATAAATTGTGTTGTTTATCACTTTGTGTTTTATATTTTATGTCTTACTAAAGACATAAAACTATATCTTAGCTACTTAGTAATATGCTTCAAATCTTAGACATTATTTCCTTTTGAAAAAATCTTTCAAAGTTTCTAGTATAATGCAATTCCTTATGTGGATTCCTAATATATGTTTATTAACTTTGAAATGTATCAGTAGGGAACAAGGTTGACTCAAAGGAAGGGCTTTCTGACTCTCTGGGAATCAGGAGTACACCCCCAATGTTAATTTAGACTTGACAAATGAGAGGTGAATTTATTTGTAAGAGAGTTCATATCATCATTGAGAAGCATTTATTCTTCCTTGAAAGGTTATTTTCTGTGAAATAAGATATATGCTGCATCCAGACAGCCAGCTTGCTCTGCAAGAGAATCATCCTTGGCATTTAGACTAAGTGTTCTTTCCTCTAGCTAGCAAATGTGTTGTGAGGGGTATTTTTTTTCTAACTTCTGATCTTAATAACATTTTAAATAAGCTTATGAGACAGCAACTGCTAAGTAGGTTTACTTTCACTAGGTCATAATATAAGACAAACACACAGATATATATAGGAGCTCTGGTGTCACAGTGCTTGGGGCATTTGACTGCTCACCAGAAGGTCACTGGTTCAAACCCACCAGCTGCTCTGCAGAAGGAAGACTGGGCAGTATTTTACTTCTGTAAAGATTTGCTGTGATCAAATGAGGGTCACTGTGATTCAGAATCCACTTGATGGCAATGAGTTTGGTTTGGTACATATATGTGTGTGTGTGTGTGTGTGCGTGTGTGTGTATCACACATACACATATACGTATATATGTATATGTATGACATATGGATGTATGTGACATATATATGTATATGACATAT
>NW_006922044.1:767941-781491 GCF_000298275.1 Orycteropus afer afer | reverse complement strand
ATATATATATATATATATATATATATATATCTCCCAAACCCACTGCCATTGAGTCAATTCCAATTTGTAACAACCCTACTGGGTTTCCAAGGAGCTCTGGTAGCATAGTGGCTAAGACACTTGCCTGCTAACCAGACGGCAGGCGGCTGGCGGTTCAAACCCACCAGCCACTCCTCAGAAGAAAGGTTGGGCAATCCTACTTCCGTAGTGATACTGCCTCAGAAACACAAGGAGGGGTCGCTATGAGTCGGGTTTGACTCGACAGCACATAACAACAACAACAACTGGGTTTCCAAGGCAAAAAATATTTATGCAAGTAGTTTGCCCTGTCTTTCTTCCACGGAGTGGCTGGTGGGTTTCAACCAGTGACCTTCTAGTGAGCAGTCAAATGCCTTAGGCACTACACCACCAGAGCTCCTTTAAAATAACATATGGGTAGGAAGAACTCAGTTATTATTTTAGGTGAAGGAACATTCTGTGTTAGGAAGATTGGGTTTCAACAGAGCCAGACAGATGAGAATCCATATCTCAGCTCCAAATGTTCTTGTAAGTATGACCTGTGGCAAGTTATTTAAATCAATCGGTCTCACTTACTCATATATTGTGTCATACCTTCCTCATAAGTGTGCTAAGGTTTTTAGTGACATATTAAGTATTCATTAAACCAGAATATTAAATAATAACAATAACAATTTACATTTCATATAACACCATAGAACTGAGATGGATATATATAATTTTCAGCATATTTCATTGATATTTTATTCATTGATTGTTTCTTTCAAAAACAGAGCTAGTCTTACTATATGACAGTGAATGAAACAGGTTTGAATTGCCGAATGAGAGCTCAACCTTGTCTTCATGGAGTTTACACTCTATTGTTGTTGTTGTTAGGTGCAGTTGGGTCAGGTCTGACTTATAATAACCCTACATACAACAGAATGAAACACTGCCCAGTCCTGTGCCAGTTTCACAATCCTTGCTATAGCCGAGCCCTTTGTTGCAGCCACTGTGTGAAACCATCTTTTTGGGGGAGTTCCCCTTTTTCATTGATCTTCCACTTTACCAAGCATGACATCCTTCTCCAGGGAATGGTCCCTTCTGACAACATGACCAAAGTAAGTCAGATGAAGTCTGGTCATTTTCACTTCCAAGGAGCATTCTGGCTGCACTTCATCCAGGACAGATTTGTTAGTTCTTTTGGTGGTCCATAGTACTTTCAGCATTCTTTGCCAACACCACAATTCAAAAGCATCAACTCTTGTTCAGTCGTCCTTATTCATTGTCCAGCTCTCACATGCATATGAGGCAATCAAAGATACCATGGCTTGGGTTAGACTCTCCTTAGTCTTCAAGGAGATATCTTTGCTCTTCAGCATATTAAAGAGGTCTTTTGAAGCAGATTTGCCTGGTGCAATACATCATCTGATGTTTTGATTGCTGCTTGCATCGGTGTTGATTGTGGAACCAAGTAATATGAAATAGTTGACAATTTCAATCTTCTCTCCATTTACGTTGATGCTGCTTCTTGTCTAGTTGTGAGGAATTTTGTTTTCTGTCTGTTGAGATGTAATCCATACTGTAGAGTCTAGGCTTTAATCTTCATCAGTAAGTGCTTCAAGTCATCCTCACTTTCATGAAGCAAAGTTGTGTCATCTGCATATCACAAGTTGTTAATCATTCTTCCTTCAATCCTGATCCCATGTTCTTCTTCACTCTATTTTCTTTATATAGTTTCAATTAGAAGGATCTTCAACAATACAGCTAGCTTAAAAAATATATTCTTTATTTTTAAAATATATGCTAGTAATGATGCTATCTTTCCCCAGTTGTGTCATCCTTATTTTTCATAATGGTATTATTATTGGGATATTCCTTCCTTTTTTAGGAAATCTGTAGGCAATGGAGATAATAGATGGTGTTTCTCCAATGTGATCATGTTGTAACTGTAACCCTTATCTACTAAGATCCAATTACTAGTTTAATTGTCTACTTTAGTAGAACATAAGCTCCTTAGCTCCAGGAGTTGTGTCTGGCTCATTTGCTATTATATACACACAAGAGACAGTCACATGATATATATTGATAGTTGAGTATTTCCAGTGATTACATATGTTATGTAAGATATGGTTTGGAAGTACCACATCATTTTGGAACAGCAAAGTAAAAAGAAAAGAAAAATAAATTTATGCAAATTCAAGGATCTGCATTAGTGACATATTTAAATTACTTCCACTGAAGTAAGTACAATTGAATGTTGGAAAAGAAAGTGCAATTAGTTTAACATGCTTTCAGTAAATTGTCAGATTATCACGTTATTTTTAGGAAATCAATATTCTCAAATGAACATGCCCCCTAAATCAGTAAAGCTGACCTTCTGTACTACCTACTAAGGTGTGACAGGAATAATGTAATTAATTGATCTCCAAAATAATCCTTTAAGTACTTACAGCCTTGAGGAGATGGCATAGTCAGATGTCTTATAATGTCCCTCTTATAACAAAGACCCAAGGGAGGGAAAAATGAATTGGATATAAATGGCAACTTTTCAACCCTGTGTATATTGGCAAGGCTAAAGAATTGGACTGAGTGACAAATTGAAGGGCAAGTATACAAAAACAGCAGGCATAGAGAATTACAGATTACTAGTGCCCTGTCAGTCAAACCTGCATAGCATGGACATATTGAAGCAAAGCAACCAGTGTTCCCAGCTGAAGCCCCATCATGTGGTGTAGCCAAGCATAAGTGACTCTGCTCCTTACACTGCAATTTGCCTAATCTCCCATGCCCAATCAGTGGTTCCCACCTCTTCACTCTGCCAGTCATGCCAGTGAATTGCAGATCTATAGTACCTACCTCTCCACCTGGCCACTGGTGTCAGGAGCCCACAGAACAATGGCACACACTCTTACGTCCATCTGCTCACACTAAGGGTCCACAGACCAGTAGCACATACTGCTCTAGCCCCTAGTGTTGGGAACTCATGAAGTAGGAGCACCTGCTCTGATGCCCAGACACCCACACTAGGGGCCAGTAGATCAGCTGTGCCTCTTACTCCCTCCAGCCATCTATGACAGAGACTTGAGGCTGAGTAGCCCACCCTCCCCTATGTCATGGTCTAGCAGATAGGGACATGCCCTCCTGTTGGCATCACCCCTACCTTATGCCCATACTATTTCCTTCTTGAAACTAGAAACTTGTACTCATTCCAGCCACCACTGCACAGCCCTGTCCATGCAGGATGATCAGTCAGAGCTTCTGTACTACCCATTCAGTGAACAACAACCCAAACACCTTTACCCCAACTATCCAGCAATTGGCAGTGGCCACACACAACACCTAACCAAACAACTACTGAAAATTCTCCCTGCAGCCATAAACAGTTGAATGGCTGGACAGACACACCACCCCACCAGCAATGCCATCAACATTCGCTACTGTTCCACACACACACACACACACACACCAACAACAACAAAATAAAAGCACTAAACTCATATTTATCGATAATGACACTAAATGTAAATGGCTAAAATTCATCAGTATAGAGACAGAGAGTAGCAGAATGGATAAATAAATACACAAACCCATCTATACACTGTCTACAAAGAACACATCTTAGACACAAAGACATAAATAAACTAAAAATAAAAGAATGAAAAAAAAACAGTGTATCAAGTGAACAACAACCAAAATATAGCAGAAGTGACAATATTAATCGCTAATAACATAGAATTTAAGGCAAAATCCATCATAAAAGATAAGAAGGACATTATATAACGATTAAAGAGTCAATTCACCAAGAAGACATAACCATAATAAATATAAGTTCATCCAATGGCAGGGCTCCAGAATACATGAAATAAATTTCAACAGCATTTAAATGAGACATTTGCAGTTCCACAGTAACAGCAGGAGACTTCAAAACACCACCTTCAGTCAAGGGCAAAGCAACTAGAAACTCAACAGAGGTGCAGAATATTTTAATGCCACATCAACCAACTTGATTCCATAGACATATGGAACACTCCACCCAAAAGCAGCAAAATATGCATTCTTTTCAAATGCACATGATAATTCTTCACAATAAACATATTTTAAGACACAAAACAAACCTCAATAAAATAGAACACATAAAAATATTACAAAGCATTTTCTCTGATTACCATGTTATAAAAGTAGAAACCAATAGCAGGAAGATCAAGGAACAAAAATAAAATACATAGAAACTGAATAAAATCTTGCTTAAAATCCACAAAGTAATAGGAAAAAAAATCAAAGATGAAATAAAAATTCCTAGAATCAAATGAGAATGAAAATACAATATACCAAAACCTTTGTGACATAACAAAAGCAGTGCACAGAGGTCATGAATATATAACAATAAGGACACAAAACAAAAAAGAAGAAAGGGCCAAAGTCAACATTGCACAATTTGAGCAAATAGAAAGATATCAACAAAGAAGCCAATAGTCACCAGAAGGAAAGAAACGATAAAAATTAAAGCAGAAATAAATACATCAGGGGAAAAAAAAAAAAATAGAAAGAATTGCCAAGACCAGAAATTTGTTCCTTGAAAAGATTAATAAAATTGGCAAACCACTGGCCAAACTGATGAAAGAAATGCAGAAGTAAATAACGCAAATAAGAAATGAAATGGATGACATTAACAACAGAACCAAATGAAATAAAAAGCATCATAATAGAATACTATGAAAAACTGTACTCCAACAAAATTGAAAACCTACAGGAAATGGACAAATTTCTAGAAACACACTATTTACCTACATTAATACAAACCAAGGTAGAAAAAGTGAACAGACCTATAACAAAAAAAGAGATTGAAGAGGCAATAAAAAATCTCCCAACAATAAAACCCACCCTGACCACATGGCTTCACTGGAGAATTATACCAAATATTCAGAGAATTCACACTAAACTACTCAAACTATTTCAGGGCATGAAAAAGAAAGAAATACTCATAAATTAATTCTATAAAGCTGGCATAATCTCAATAGTGATGCCAGGCAAAGACACAACAACACAAATTACAAACCAATATCTCTCATAACTATAGATGAAAATATTCTCAATAAAATTCTTGTCAATAGAATTCAAAATCTTATCAAAAAATCAATACATTATCACCAAGTGGCATTCATACCAGGTGTGCAAAGATGATTCAACATTAGAAAATCAATCAACATATTTCATCAAATATATAAAACAAAAGAAGCACATGATCATTTCAGTCAATACAGAAAAAAAACATTTGATAAAGTATAACATATTATTTCTGAATTAAAAAAAAAACTGTCAGCAAAATAAGAATAGAAGAGAAATTCCTCAATATTACAAATAGTATATATTCAAAAACAAAAGCCAATATTATTCTCAAAGGAGAGAGGCTGAAAACATTCCCCTAGAGAACAGGTACCAGATAGGATGCCATTTACCATCACTCTTATTCAACATTGTACTGGAAGTCCTAGCTAGAGCAATAAGACAAGAAAAGGAAATAAGGGGACTTCAAATTGGTGAGGATAAAATAAAACTCACAATTTAAAGATTATATGCTCCTGTACATAGAAAAATCACAAAATTTTCATAAGAAAGCTACTGGAACTAATAGAAGGATTCAACACAGTACAAAGATTAAAGATCACCATACAAACTCATTTGGATTCCTCTACACCAAAAAAGAGAGCACTGAGAAGTAAATCTGAAAAACAGTAGCCCCCCACAATGAAATACTTAAGGAATAAATCTAATCAGGGACATAAAAGACCTGTTGTTGTTGTTGTTATGTGCCGTTGAGTCAGACCCGACTCATAGCGACCCCTCCTTGGGTTTCCCAGACAGTATCACTACGGAAGTAGATTGCCCCATCTTCCTTCCGAGGAGTGGCTGGTGGGTTTGAACTGCCAGCCTTCTGGTTACTATACAAAGAAAACTATAAGACATTACTGAACAAACAAAAGAGACTTACATGAGTGGTGAAACCATTTTGATGGATAGGAAGGCTTAACTTTCTTAAAATGTCAATACTACTCAAAGTGATCCATAGATATAACAATAATAGTCTGATTCAAATTCTAAGAGCATTCTTAGAGATGGAAAAACTAATCATCAATTATTTATAGCAAGGAACGAGGCTTTGGATAAATAAAGCATTACTGAAGAACAAAGTAAGAGACCTCACACTACTTGATCTCAGAACCTACTATACAGAAACCTACTATATCAGTCAAAACAATCTGGTATTAGTATAACAAGCACATAGACCAATGGAACAGATTTAGGATCCAGACATATATCCATCTTCCTATGAAGAGTTTATCTTTGACAGCAGGCCAAAATCCATTAAGTAGGGAAGAGAGATTCTCTTTAACAAATGGTGGTGGCAAAACTGGATATCTATCTGTAGAAAATGAAAACAGGCGCCATACCTAATACCATAAACCAAAGCTAATTCAAAATGGATCAAAGACTAAACTATAAAACCTGAAACTGTAAAGATCATGAAGGAAAATTAGTGGCATTACTAGGGGCCCTGATATATGCCATAAATTGAATACCAAACATAACTGAAAATGCACAAACAACAGCAGATGAACTAGATAAATGGAACCTCCTGAAATTAAATACTTATGTTCATCAAAAGACTTCTCTAAAAGAATAAAATGAAAACTCACAGACTAGGAAAACCATTGGCAGTGACATATCCAGCAAGGGTCTAATCTCTAAAATTTATAGAAAACTTTGACAAAATTTATAGATGTGGTGCAGTGAATACTTGGTATGACTTTCCTAGCCATAGACAGTAACTCCCACCAGATTACTGGGTTGGACCATGAAAATAAGGTGTGTTGAACTCTAATGTTGGGATTCGTTAGTTTTGTCACTCTGCCAGGCTTAAAATGAGCCCTCCTAGGAGCAGAGGGCATCTCAGTGTCATCAAGAGAGAAGAGCTGGTGGTGAAGTAGAGAGTATATCCTTGGACCTGAGATCCCTGTACTGGACCTCCTTGGCGAGACACCCAGCAGAGATGCCTAGCAGAGAGATGGTGACAGTGGAACCAAGAGGCAGCAGACAGAGTGGTAGGCCTTCTGGGCCATGGAGTAAGAAAGCTGTGTGTCCTTGGCCGGGAGGCTTGCTGGTAGAAGTGGGCTGCATGTAGGTGTACCTAAGAGAAGAGCTAAAAGAGATTTGTTACACTTGCCCTAGCAGGGCAGAGGCCAGAAAGGTGTGTCTGAGGGCACAGCAGAGGGGAGACTGTCTTGATTAAAGCATTGTGTCCTGAGCACATTCTTGGACCTGAATTATAGCCCGTTACTTACCTAATAAACCTCACAATCCAGAGTATTGTCTGTGAGTTCTGTGTGGCCGTTGTAATGACATATCAAACCCAGAAGAGGTATAGTGAGTGGGAGAGATGGTTTGTGTCAGAACTGGTGAAAGGCTGGAGGGTGGAAGCATGTTTGGCCTCACAGGAATAAGCCTTGGGCTATTAATGGTGATTCTGTTTCCCCTTGTGGGATTGGAGGAAGTCAGAAGTTGCCACCACCATGCCCTTTTTGCAATAGAAAACAACAAAAAAGACAAACAATCCAATTAAAAAATAGACAAAGGATATGAGTAGACACTTCACCAAAGGAGATATTCAGGCAGCTAACAAACACATGAAGAAATGCTTGTGATCTCCTTAGCCATTATATAGATGCAAATAAAAACTCCAATGGCATACCATCTCACCCTGAAAAAATAGCATTATTAAAAAAAAAAAAAAAATGTAGGTGAGGTTGAGAGGAGACTGCAACTCTTAATCACTGCTGGTTGGAATGTAAAATAATCCCTAGGGTAAATGGTATGGTACTTCCTTAAAAACCTAGAAATAGAAATATGATATGACCGAGAAATCACACTCCTAGCAATATACCCTAAAGAAATAAGAGCTATGGCATGAATAGACATATGCACACTCATTGTTCTAGACTGGGTTCTGTAGTTAAGCAAAACCGGTGAAGCTTATATAAGTATATACATATAGAGAGGTTTATTTCAAGGAAAAGGCTAACATAGTTGTAATGCTGGCAAGTCCAAAGTCCATGAGTCAGACATAGGTCTGGAGGCTTCTCCAGACTCAGGTAGGCTCAGGGGTTGTTGCACCCAATATCAGTAGGTCAGAAAGTAAGTTGCTGGCACACAGGCTGTAAAGACAAATGAATCACAAGACCAGTAGGAAATATGGCAGGCCACTAGCTGAAATCTCAAGAACTTGAGGTCACATGATGAGTGCCAGATGTCATCTCTGTAGTGAGCAAAAAGCTAGCAAACTTTGCCAGAATGTGCACATTTATTTGATGTAGGCCACACCCTTCAGGAAATACCCATTCAACTGATTGGCTACTCACAGCAGATCTCATCACGAGTATGACCATACCTCATCATGGGGGATAACTGTATCCTAATTGCCAAACCAGGGAATCATGGCCCAGCCAAGTTGTCACACAACCTTAACTATCACAAGCATTATTCACAATAACAAAAAGATAAAAACAACCTGAGTGCCCATCAACAGATGGATGAATGTATATCATGTGGTACATATACACAATGGAATAGCACACAATGATAAAGTATAACAACAAATCTGCAAAACATCTCACGACATGGATGAATTTGGAGGACACAATGCTGAGTGAAGTAAATCAATCACAAAGTGACAAATATTGTATAAAATCACTATAAAAAAATACAAAATGAGATTTATATACACAAGCACACACACACATAAACAACATTCAATGCATAGGATGGGGAGTAAGGGAAAATTATTAACTAGATATAAAATATATGTTAATAATGGCAAAGGGATTGTCATCCATCCATAGTATGGGGAAGTCAGCACAACATGACCAAGGCAAGGGAAGCCACTGGGAGGAATACCAAAAGACAGGGCAATTACTGTAATTTCAATAATATAGGCAATCCCACAACAATAGGATTAAAATACACTAATTTACAAATGGATACCTAGGTAGATTAGTATGCTAAGGAGGTGTGGGAATTTATAAGGAAGCACGGCCACTTGCAGACATAGGTTATGTGGTTGTTGTTAGGTGCCACAGAGTCAGCTCCGACTCATAGCGACCTATGTACAACAGAACAAAACCCTGCCCCATCCTGCATCAGCTTCATAACTCTTGCTATACCTGAGCCCTTCATTGCAGCCACTGTGTTAATCCATCTCTTTGAAGGTCTTCCCCTTTTTGCTGACCCTCCACTTTAGCAAGCATAATATCCTTCTCCAGGGAATGGTCCCTTCTGACAACATGACCAAAGTAGATCAGATGAAGTCTGGCCATTCTCACTTCCAACGTTTGTTGTTGTTTTCATGTGCCTTCGAGTCGACCCTGACTCATAGCGACCCCTCCTTGGGTTGCTGAGGCTGTATCACTATGGAAGTAGATTGCCCAAAGTTCTGGATATTTCTACAAACACAATTGTAGGTGTTCCATGTATATAGATAATAGAACACACAAGGGCACAGCCATGGCATCTTCTAAGACATCACCAAACATTTCTGGAGATGAAGTTCCTAGTCTCAAAGGCAAAAGATCATAAACTTGAGGGACATCTACATCAGTTGATACAACATAGTTCATAAAGATAATATTCCACATCCTACATTTGTGAGTAGCATCTGGGGTCTTAAAATCTTGGGAGCAGCCATCTAGGATACGATTGGTCTCTTCTATCTGGAGCAAAAGACAGTGAAGAGAACCAAAAACTGGAGGGAGCAATTAGTCCAATGACCAATGGATTGCATGAACCACGGTCTAAGTGACCCTGTAAATAGAATGAAATGATGCCCTTCTAAGACCACTCTGATTGGGATCACAACAGAGGGTCTTGGCTATAGCAAGAGAAAAATGTAGAACAAAAAAAACAAATTCACAAAAAAGACCAGACTTATGGGTCTGACAGAGACTGGAGAAATACCCAAAAAGCTGGCCCTAAAACACCCTGGAACTGAAGACATTCCCTTAGACCACATTTTAGCCAAAAATAGAGAAGCCCATAAAATAATAACATCAGAGAGGAACATATTCCTTAAATAAATAAATAAAGCCCACTTAATCAACCTCCTGCTATTGAGTTCATTCCCACTAAGTACCCTATAAGACAGAGTAGAGCTGTCCCATAAGGTTTCCAATGCAGATTACTTCATCTCTCTCTCTGTGGAGTGGCTGGTGGGTTTGAACCACCAATGTTTTTGTTAGCAGCCAAATACTTTAACTACTTCACCGCCAGAGCTCCTTAGACCAGTCACTTATATGATATGAAAAGGGCAATATTTTCAAAAATTTGCAATATTGCAAAAATGAGAAGGTAGAAAGGAGTAGAAAACCTGGACAAAAGGAAATGGGGAACCCAGGGCAGAAATGGGGAGCATGCTAACATATTGCAGGGAATATAATGGCAACCTTTATGTACAAACTGTCAAATAGGAAATTAATTTTCTCTGCAAACTTTTACCTACAGCATAGTAAAATTTTTATTTTTATTTTTAAAGTACTCACAGTCTTCAATTTAATCTTGGCTTGACAAGTTCAAGAATCTGACTGGAAAAGTTAATGAAATGAAATACTTCTTGTTGTCAAGCCTGCCCCTGACCTCTGAGGGTAAAAAAAATTATGTAGATGTTGGTTACAAATCCAAAAGAATGCTAATTTTCTATTATATATATATCCTCCTGAATAGTTAAGAATTAGTGTGATGTCAAAGGAGAGCATATGTTTGGCTTTCACATAAATTGCTGTCTTTTACAGTCATAGCCTACTTTCCTTGATTTGTATTAAAAGATATAAATATAGACAGAACCTTATTGAATTTGCATTCTGTTCCATCTTTTTAACATACAATGTATTATTCATATATAGTGTTCACTGTATTCACAGTAAAAGCTAGTGAATATAGAATACCTTAGAACTATTAATTCAAGACTGCCTCTGACTTATGTTAGGATTGACTTCTGAAAATATCAGGTAAGAAAAATCGATGTAAATAATGTGTTGTGGTACAGGAACACTTCTTTCTGGCTCAAGAAAAATTACCAATGTTTCTACAAGTATTTAGATGTTTTGCCTTTTCACTAAAGTACATATTAGAAGAAGGTGATGTTTTATTTTAAAAATGCAATTCATTCCCAGAAAAAGGCAATCAAATCACATCAAAATTGTTTTGCGGGACTTGCTGGACTAATGTAAATCATTTATAATGCAAAGAAATTGAAATGGACAATTAATTCTGGGGAAAGGAAAGTGAAGATTAAAACATTTTATATTATACACATTGAACATATGCAGTCTATTAATTCACGATGTATTAAAAATGAAGCTAATTCTTATTATTGTAGACTACATAGCTCAGCTCTACATGATGAAATATAGAAATGGAAGAATTCAAATTACAATTGAGATTACAATGTGACCAAATAGACTAGTTAATTCACCAACAAGGATCAGCCCTCATTATTTGCACATCTCATATTTACAAATTGGCCTCTGCACATAAATTTATTTGTAGCCCCCAGAGTCATTTTGTGGTTATTTACAGACATACACACAGTGACAAAGAGTTTGAGTCACCAGACATGCACATTCTCACCTAAGGTTAAAGGAGCCAGCACTCTGCCTTCCTGTTTCAGCTCTCAGATGGGAAAACAACTGCTCTTTTCACAGTCTATTTAGTGACACATTTTTCACAGTTTCATGTTTTTTGTTGGTGATTTTGCTGTTTAAAATGGTCCCCCAAGCATAGCTGAAGTGTTGTTAAGTGTTCCTGAGTGGTAGACTGTGATGTACCTTACAGAGAAAATATTCATGTTAGATAAGCTTTATTTAGGCATAAGATACAGTGCTGCTGATTCTGAGTTCAGTGTTAATGAATCATGTATATTAAATAAAGTGTCTTTAAACAGAAGCCCACATAAAACAAAGTTATATATTGATTGGTTGATAAAAATGTTATGACCAGGGGCTCGCAGATACCTAATCTTGTATCTTTCCTAAAAGCAATGGTCCAACAAATTCACTGTTCCCAGTGACTTTCTAGAACATCACTACTCCAAACAACAAAAATCAGCTGTGTACTGAAAGTTTAATGTCTGTTGCATTCCTAACACCATCTCCTATACATGGGGTAATGAAAGTGGGGACATTATAAATAGAAGCAATAGGGGCCATAAAGGAATGAAAATTCTTGTAAGCATTGAGAAGGTCAAAAAGAATTGTAACTTTTCTTGCATCCCAACTTCTCAAACTATTGATCTCCTACGTCTTTCTTCTTTCTAAGCAAGTAAAGTATCTGAAAGCCTTTCTATAAATGAGTGAATGAGAAGTCTCCCAAGATCACATAATTTTATAAATCTGGTCTTCAACAGCAATTGAAAGAGTCATGTTCTCAGAGAAAGTGTTCATCAAGTTTGGTTTCCTATGGCTACTGGTCTAATCAAAGTCCAGAGTTGAAGAAGCAGTTCCTGGTGGTGGAAAGAGTATGAAGTTCAAAGTCAGGTCCATCTGGATTCAAATCCCTTGGCAATTCAGGTGTCTTTATAATCTCCCTCTTAAATCCTTAAATCTCCATATTAAACCTGTGAAGTGAAGGATAGCATTATCTCTCAAGAGAATTTTTGTGAATACCATTTGAGATTGTGCATAAAATTCCTAACCCAGAGTAATTAGCATTATCTTGAGCAGAGTGGTCTGTGACTACTGGCCCCATAACTACATTTTTCTACTTAATGATGTCAAAGCACAATTAAGAAATCTAATCCTAGCAGTGTTGCAGACAGAAAACAAAGAAGGCAATAAATAACCTTTTCTCTCCCACATCACAATTTGGCCTTGAGACACTAAACTTTTGGTCCATTAATCATTCCTTTACTCTTGTAGGAAATGAAGGGGTTAAAGGAGGACTGGCACACTGAGAACTCTGGGTTGGACTGGAGTGGCCTTCCCACAGGAAGCTCATTCAGGGCACTATTAATCCTGCTGTGTAAATGGGAGGCCCAGGGGCGATCTTTTAAAAAGATTTAAAAACCTTCTGACATGTTTGCCATCTAAGCAAATCTAGTGCTGCTCCAGAAGCAGCACAAAGAAGCTGAGAGCTGCTTTAGAAAGTGTGAAAATAATGAGCTTTGCCTCTTTTCTGCCAGAAGGGCATTAGCAACTTTTTGCCCTCCCTTTTGCATGCCTTGGAAAGGGGAAATTATTCTGGACACTACTCTCAATGAATCACCTTTAGCTTCATATCTCCTGTATTTCTCCATCATACTTAGTGATAAGTGAGTTTATTTATTTTTTTTTTCTGTTTGTGTGTCTGCCCTTGTTGGGTTCCCCTTCACCAGGGCCTTCCCAACCCAAAGAGGAACGCCACCCAAAATCACTCACGAAAGACGTCTCTTGATGCAGAAGCAGGAGGCATTTATTCAAGGTTCCAGCGTGCCGGGGCTCGACTCATATCCCACGCAGGGGCAGAGGAGT
>NW_006922044.1:737465-749212 GCF_000298275.1 Orycteropus afer afer | reverse complement strand
ACCAGAGCTCCTAAGAGTCACCTCATAGGATGAATATTTTCATAGATCAAAAATCATATTATTTATTTTCCTCCCCCTTGGAGGAACCTTCAGATACAGTTAAAAAAAAAAAAAAAAAGGAGGAAGGTCCATGCAGCACAGCCCTAGAGATGTTGTGAAAGTGCAGTTTTTAGTGCTGACTCCATATCCTCCAATAGCAGCGTGATATTTTGGTGCTTATTTTTCACCAGTCATTTTCAGACTTGGGGGAAAAAATGTCTATACAATTTTGGAAAAGGTAAACTCCATTGATCCTACATTCTACACTGATACACTAACTAAATCTTAGAACATCGACCTATATAATAACCTTCCTATCTTGCTGTCTCTATTTCTATTGTGTTGTTCTCAAAACCTGCACACTCCTCTCCAGATTGTATAAATTAACCTTTTTACTGACTTCCCAATCAATACTCTTTTCTATTTTGTTATATGGAGCAATATCATCTTTTCAAATGCCTTTACAATCATGACCATTTACTTGTTCTGCTCCTATTTCAATAGCCTTTTATGTTTACACAATCCTTCTTCTTTCATTTAATATCCCCTTTCTTTATTCTTTGATCATTTTTCACACAAAATCTGCCAAAGGTTTCAGAATATTTAACCTCTTCCTAGTTACATAGATCAGAGACATGATTAGGCTACCTCTGGGGATTTAGTTTATTTCATTTCTTGCCTCTGCATTACATACACTCTCCATACCCAACACAGTGAAATATTAACAGCCCCTAACAGGAGCTCTGGTAGCATAGTGCCTAAGGCACTTGACTGCTATCCAGAAGACTGGTGGTTCAAACCTACCAGCCACTCCTCAGAAGGAAGTTTGGTCAATGTACTTCTATAGTGATGCTGCCAGGGAAACACACGGAGGGATAGTTATGAGTCAGGTCCAACTTGATGGCATGTAACAACAACAACAGCAGAAAAACAACACTTTCTTCTTTGTGCCTGCAAGTATGCTATATCTCCTAGCTGTGACAAGGCATTTATTCAAGGCTCTCCACCCCAAACTTACTGATGTCAGACATCATTCTTCTCTTATACCTTTGGCATTGAGGTGATTCTGACTCATGTAGTAGAGCTGTCCCATAGGGTTTCCTCTGATGGTACAGTGCCTAAAGCAGCTGACTGCTAACCACTCCTTGGAAGGAAGGTTGAGCAATCTACTTCCGTAGTGATACTGCCTCGGAAACCCAAGGAGGGATCACTATGAGTCGAATCTGTCTCCACGGCAGTGGGTTGTAATCTTTACAAGAGAAAACACAATGTTCTCTTGTGGGGTGGCTGGTGATTTTCTCACACAGCTCTCTGTAATTGCTTACCTAACCCATCAGGCTTGTGTCTCCCTGATTACTCCTCCAGTCCTAGTTATTCTTCAACTGTTATATTGACCATAATCGGGACTTTTTGACTGACTTCTCTATGGATGTCACAGACTAAGAAATATTTTGTGGCAGGAATTATGATTTGCTCACTAATGTGTCATCAGCTCTACCACAATGATAACTTCTGGCATGTACAGTAGATATTAATTAATGTTGACTGAATGGATGAATGAATTGTTGGTTAAAAATGAAAATTGGCCTATAGAGTTAGACCACATAGTGTCCTTCTTTGACCAACTCTCAAATATTTTTTAAGGAGATTTCAAGAATAATTGAGTATGGCTCACACTACTCAGTGTGGCTTCATGTTAGTTTAATAACATCTTCATGTTAATTTAGTAACATCTACAAAAACTATCATATTAGAGCTTATTTTGTAACAGTTGTTATTGTTGCATGCCATCAAGTTAATGATTCCAAGTCATAGCAACCCTGTATGACAGCATACAACTGCCCCACTAATTTGTAACACTTTGTGGAAACAAACCATCTCGGGTTAGATTTGTTTGTTCTTCTGTCAGCCCATGGTATTTCAGTATTCTTCACCAATACCAAAATTCAAAGACATTGATTCTTTTTCAGTTTTCCTTATTCCTTGTCCAGCTTTCATATGCATATGAGGCAATTGAAAATACTATGACTTGGGATAGGCTCACTTAGCCTTCAAGGTGATATTTTTACTCCTTAAAACTTTAAAGAGGTCTTTTGCAGCAGATTTTTCCAGTGCTTACTACTTCTGATTTCTTGGCTATTGCTTCCATAGGCTTTGACTGTGGATCCAAGTAAAATGAAATCCCTGACAACTTCAAACTTTTCTCCATTTGTCATGATGTTACTTAATCCAGTTATTAGGATTTTTGTTCTCTTTATGTTGAGATATAATCTATACTGAAGACTGTAGTGTTTCATCTTCATCAGTAAGTGCTTCATGTCCTATTCACTTTCATCAAGGAAGATTGTATCATCTGTGTATGGTAGGTTGTTAATGTTGTTGTTGTGTGTTGTTATTTGTCATCGAGTTGGCCCTGACTCATAGCGACCCCTCCTTGGGTTTCTGAGGCAGTATCACTACGGAAGTAGGAATGCCCAACCTTCCTTCCAAGGAGGTTGTTAATGAGTCTTCCTCAAATCCTTATGATGCTTTCTTCTTCATATAGTCCACCTTCTCAGATTATTTGTTCAGTGTACAGATTTAATAAGTATGGTGAAAAGATAGAACCTTCCTAATTTTAAGCCATACAGTATGCCCTTGTTCTGTTGGAAAGAAAGCTGGTAGGTCTATGTACAGGTTCTTCATGAGCACAATTAATTGTTCTAGAATACCTATTTTTAACAATGTTATCCAGGAGCTCTGGTAGCATAGTGCCTAAGGCACTAGACTGCTAACCAGAAGACTGGCGGTTCAAACCCACCAGCCACTCCTTGGAAGGAAGGTTGGGCAATCCACTTCCATAGTGATACTGCCTCGGTAACCCAAGGAGGGGTCTCTGAGTTGGGTCCAACTCGACGGCACATAACAACAACAACAACAACGTTATCCATAATTTGTTATGATCCACACAGCTGACTATCTTTGCATAGTCAAAACAACACAACTAAACACCTTTCTGGTATTTGCTTTCAGCCAATATCCATCTGACATCAGCAATGATATCCTTCACTCCATCTCCTCTTCTGAACCCAGCTTGAGTTTCTGGAGGTTCCCCACCATTATACTACTGTAACTGTCTTTGAATTACCTTCAGCAAAATTTTATTTGCATGTGATATTAATGATCTTGTTCAATAATTTCCTCATTCTGTTGGATCATCTTTCTTTGGAATGGGCAGAAATATCAATCTCTTCCACTCAGTTGGCCAGGTACCTGTTTTCCAAATTTCTTGGTGTAAACAAGTAAGCACATGTAGTGCTGCATCCATGTTTTGAAACATCTCACTGGGTGTTGCCTCAGTTCCTAGAGGCTTGTTTCTCACCTATTCCTTTAGTGCAGCTTGGACTTTTTCCTTCAATACCACTGGTTCTTGATCATATGTTACCTCTTGAAATGACTGAATGTTGACTATTCTTTTTGGTACAGTGATTCTGTATATTCCTTCTATCTTCTTTTGATGCTTCCTGCATTGTTCAATACTTTGCCCACGGAATCCTTCAATATCTCAACTCAGGCTTGAATTTATATTTTTCTTTTGGCTTGAGAAATACTGAATGTCTTCTTCCCTTTTGATTTTCTAACTCCAGGCCTTTGCATTATAATGGGAGCTCTGGTGGTGTAGTGCCTTAGGCATTTGACTGCTAACCAGATGGTTGGTGGTTCAAACCCACCAGCCACTCCTTGGAAATAAGGTTGAGCAATCTACTTACATAGTGTTACCACCTTGGAAATCCAAGAAGAGGTCACTATGAGTCAGATCTGACTGGAGGGCAGTGTGTTGCGTTGCGTTTCATTTGCATTATAATACATTATAATACTCTTCTTGAGCTGCCTAGTGAAATCTTCTGTTCACCTCTTTTATTTAAGCATTTTTCCCATTTACTTTAGCTACTGTCTATTTAAGAGAAAGTTTCAGAGAGCCTTCTGACATCCCTTTTTGTCTTTTCTTCCTTTCTTTATGTTTTTAATGACTGCTTTCTTCTGTATGATGTTCTTGAATTTTTTCTGTATGATGTTCTTGATCTCATACTATAATTCGTATGATTGTCAGTCACTAGTGTTCAATGCATCAAAGCTATCCTTTAGACAGTTTCTAAAATCAGGTGGGATATAATCAAAGTCATAAGGTTCTTCAGTAATATATCAAACAATGTTTCACTGTTAATCATAAGGTTTTCAGTGGCCAATTTTTTTCAAAAGTTGTTAGCTTCATTCTTCTTCCCAGTCCATCTTAGTCTGGAAGCTCTCCTAAATGCTATCCACAATGGTTGACAGATGGTATTTGAAATGCTGATGGCTTATCTTCCAACCTCACAACAACACACAAATCAGAACAAACTGACAGATGAGTGTTGTTGTTCTTATTGTTGTAATGTGCCGTCAAGTCAGATCTGACTCATAGCGACCCTTCCTTGGGTTTCCGAGGCAGTATCACTATGAAAGTACATTGCCCAACCTTCCTTCCAACAATAGCTGGTGAGTTTGAACTGCCAGCCTTCTGGTTAGCAGTCAAGTGCCTTAGGCACTACACTACCAGAACTCCTGACAAGTGGTGAAGGCTCCTTATTACATGTCTATCATTTGTGTATCTTTATAAGCAGGTCACTGACCCAGTTCCCAAGCTTTTTATGACTTTCTTTTTACTTTTCATTCACATTTCAAGTGATATCTTTAAATCTTAAAATTTCTAGCTCAGCTCCTGGGACGCCCCCCACCTGCTGACAGAATTTTCCAATCTTGACTCCAATTTCAGTGTGTAACACTGCATATAATTGACATCTGGGCTAAGTTAATATATATTAAGAAATACATAACCACATATTACTAGGTTCTCACTTCTTATCTGCCATCACATTTCCTAGGTAACACATTCCAGGTGTTGGCCATTCATAACCTGAAATTGATTCTGCTATCTCACTCCCAAATATATTCCACATTCCAGCTGGCCGACCTACTTAGAAATTTCAGCTCTTGTTACCCTGTTCTGTCTCACTATAATCAATGGCCCTCCTTCTTACTCCAGTTTTTTCACCATGTCATATCTTTAGATATTTTTTTTTCCATTGTCTTTTCAGAACTGGATTCCTATGCCAAACACAACATTATTCTATCTTATATATTCACTTCTTTTTCATTTTGTTTCCAATCTTAACTGATTGTATGTTCTATCCATCCCTCTGTATTCCACTTAGCAAAATTCTTACTTGTCAATCCAACAGCTCTAATAAGGTTTCTCACAGAATTTTAGACAACATGAAAGTACTTGTAGTAAGGAGTTTTAGAAGACATAAGGACACTTCATGTAGATCTTTTTTCACATCTATATTTTTGTACTCTTAGTATAGATGTTCAGATACCAAACTGGGGTGAGAAAGAAAGATAGGATGAAATCTCAATTTTCTTACCTCTGATCAGGGATTTTTGTCACTTCAATAAACTGTTTAATTTGCAAAGTTCATTTCTGCTTAGACACATATTACAATAAAATTAATAACTCCATTAATTATTCATTTATATTAATTAAAATGGCTGATAACTCAGACTTTTTTCCCTTTGAAATATTTCTCATTCTTAAATCTGTTTCAGATCTTCAAAATAAGGTTTTAAATGGATAGACTTTTCATAATGACTTTCATTTGTATTTTAAAACACTTTTTGGACTTTGCTGTCGCATATTTTAACAAAGCTCTGAGGGAATGATTCCTCCAGTATGACATTTAAGCACTAGACTCCCCAATTGCACAAGCTTCTTCTAAGGCTACAGGAAAAAATTTAGCAATCTGTTCACATGGCCATGGATTTTTGTTAAATTAGCAAAACTAAAATGTTTTAATAGGCTAAGACAGCATTTTTTAAAAAAAATATATATGCTTACATATCCATCAAAGGTGCTTCCTTTGTTTCTAGTAATATTATTGTGGCAGCACTTTGAGATATAAGTATTTCAAAATGAGAAAAAAGTAGCTGGAAACATCCATGAACAATCACCACATGGAATATACAAAGCATGGATTTAAGAAAATAAGAAATCATCAAAAATCAAATTGAATGCATTGAAATAAATATCTTAGGCATTAGGAAGTGGAAATGGATTGGTATTAGCAATTTTGAATTGGAAAATCACATGATCTACTATGTTGGGAGTGAAAAATTGAAGTGGACTGGCATCACATTCACATTCAGAAAGATTTTTTTTGTGTGTGTATGTGATTTGGGTGAAAATTTACAGAGCAAATTCACTTTCCATACAGCAGTTCACATATACTTTGTCTCATAACATTGACCACAATTCTTCACAGTGAAACAGCTCCCCTCCCACTTCATCCTGACCAGAAAGAATATTTTGAGATCTATAAGTATAATGCTTTTAGTGGTAGGCTAATATCCATATGGCTACAAAGAAGAAAAGTTAATATTATTAAAGTTTACTTACTAACCACAAATGCTAATAATGAGGAAATTGAAGATGTTTACCAACTTCAACAGTCTGAAATTGAACAAACATGCACCCAAGATGTGTTGATAATTACAGGTGATTTGAATGCAAAAGTTGGAAACAAAGAAGAAGGAACCTTAGCTGGAAAATATGACCTTGGTGATAAAATTGATGGCAGGGATCACATGATAGAATTTGGCAAGATGAATGATTTACTCATTGCAAGTATCTTTATCAATAACATAAATGGTAACTGTACATGTGGACTTCAACAGATGTAATACACAGGAATCAAACTGAGTTACTGTTGCATGCTGTCGACTCAGCTGCAACTCACAGTGACCCGATGTACAACAGAACAAAACACTGCCCAGTTCTGTGCCAACCTCACAATACTTGTTATACTTGAACCCCTTGTTTTAGCCATGTGTCAATTCATCTCATTGAGGGCCTTCTCCTTTTTTTGCTGAGCATGATATCCTTCTCCTGGGAATCGTCCCTTCTGACAACATGACCAAAGTGGGTGAAACGAAGACTGATCATTCTCCCTTAAAAGGAGCATTCCTGCTGCATTTCTTCCAGGACAGATTTGTTAGTTCTTCTGGCAGCCCATGGTACTTTCAGTATTCTCCAACTCCAGAACTCAAAACATCAGCTCTCCTTCAGTTTTCCTTATTCATTGTCCAGCTTTCACATGCATTTGAGGGATAATTGAAAACACCACGACTTGGACTAGGTGCACCCTAGACGCACCGTAGTCTTCAAAGAGACAACTTTGTTCTTCAGCACTTGAAAGAGGAGATTTGCCCAATGTAATACATCACCTGATTTCTTGACTTCTGCTTCCATTGGTGTTGATTGTGGAACCAGGTCATTTGAAATCTTTGACAACTTCAATCTGTTCTCCATTTATCATGATGCTGCTTTTTGGTCAAGTTGTGAGGATTTTCATTTTCTTAATGTGAAGGTGTATTCTATAGTGCAGACTGTAGGCTTTAATCTTCATCAGTAGGTGCTTCAAGTCATCTTCACTTTCAGCAAGCAAGGTTGTGTCATCTGCATATTGCAGGTTGTTAATGACTCCTCTTCCAATCCTGATATTGTGTTCTTCATATAGTCCAGCTTCTCAGATTATTTGCTCAACATACAGATTGAATAGGTATGGTGAAAAAATACCACCACTGATTTTGAACCACGTAGTTTCTCCTTGTTCTGTTTGAATGGCAGCCTCCTGGTCTATGAACATGTTCCTCATGAGCACAATTACGTATTCTGGAATTCTCATTCTTCTCAGTGTCATCCTTAATTTGTTATGATCCACACAGCAGTCAATACAACACAAATAAACATCTTTCCAATATTCTTTTCTTTCAGCCAAGATCCATCTGACAACAGCAGCAATATATCTCATTTCACATTCTCTTCTAAATCCAGTTTGCATTTCTGGATTTATATTTCTCAATATATTGCTGCAGTCATTTTTTATTTATCTTCAGCAAGATTTTACTTGTGTGTGATATTAGTGATATTTTTTGATAATTTCCACATTTTATAGGATCCACTTTCTTTGGAATGGGTACAAATATGGATATCTTCCATTAGTTGTCCAGGCAGCTGTTTTCCAAATGTTTTGACATAGATGAATAAGTGTCTCCAACATGGCATCCATTTGTTAAAACCTCTCAATGGGTATTGCAGCAATTCCTGGAGCTTTGTTTTTCACCAATTCCATCAATGCAGTTTGGACTTCTTCCTTCAATACCATTGGCTCTTCATCTTATGCCACCTCCTGAAAAAGATGAGTATCAACCTATTCTATCTGGTACAGTGACTTTGTGTGTTCTTTCCATCTCTTTTTGCTGGTTCCAACATTTTTCAAAATTTTGCCCATAGAATCTTTCAATATTGCAGCTCAAGGCTTGACTTTTTTTTCTTCAATTCTTTCAGCTTCAGAAATGCTGAGTATGTTCTTCCCTTTGGTTTTTCTAACTCTAAGTCTTTGCATATTTCATTATAATAATTGATCTTGTCTTCTTGAGCTGCTCTTTGAGATCTTCTGTTCATTATTAATAAGAATATGGAATGTATGAAGTATGACTCTAGGAAAATTGGAAGTTGTCAAAAATGAAATGGAAAACATAAAGATCAATATCATAGGTATTAGTGAGTTGAAATTGTCTGGTATAGGCCATTTTGAATTGGATATTCATTGTCTACCTTTGGTTTACTATGGCAGTAATGAGAAATCAAAGAGGAATGACATCACATTCATTTTCAAGGAGAACATTTCAAGAGCTACTCTGAAGTCCAATGCTGTAAGTGATATAATAATATCAATATTCCTACAAGGATGACCAGCTAATTCTATGGTTACTCAAATTTACTCACCAACCAACAAAGCCAAAGATGAAGAAATTGAAGATTTTTACTAACTTCTGCAGTCTGAAATTGATCAAACGTGCAATTAACTAGTTAATTAGTCAGTAAGATGGATTGATAATTACTGTTGATTGGAATGGGAAACAAAGAAGAGACATCAGTAGTTGGAATATATGGCTTGGGTGATAAAAATGATGCCAGAGATGGCATGATAGAATTTTGCATGACTAACAACATATTCATTGAAAATATATTTTTCCAACAACATAAATGGTGACTGTACATATGGACCTCACCAGAAGGAGTGCACAGCAATTGCATTGACTACAACTGTGGAGAGAGATGATGAAAAATCTCAAAATCATCATTCTGAACCAGGGTCCAACTGTGGAAGAGATCCTCAGTTGCTCATATGTAAATGTAAGCTGACACAAAAGTAAGTTAAAACAAGTCCATGAGAACCACAATACAACCTTGAGTATATCCCACCTGAATTTGGAGACCACTTGAAGAATAAACCTTGACACATTACACAGCAGTGACTGAAGACCAGATGAGTTAGTTGTGAGATGACAGTTTGGCCACCACACATGAAGAAAACAAAAGGTCGTTAAAAAGTCAGGAAAGGAAGAATGATTCAAAATTGATATCAAAAGAGATTCTGAAACTTGCTATTGAATGGAGAGTAATTAAAACAAGTGGAAGAAATGAGGAAGTAAAAGAAGTGAACACAAGATTTCAAAGGGCAGCTCAAGAAGACAAATTGAAGTATTATAATGAAATGTGCAAAGATCTAGAGTTAGAAAATCAAAAAGAAGAACATGTTTTGTGTTCCTCAAGCTGAAAGAACTGAAGAAAAAATTTCAAGCCTCTAGTTGTAATACTGAAGGATTCTATGGACTATATATTGAATGTTGCAGTAAGCATCAAAAGGAGACGGAAGGACTGCAGAGTCACTATACCAAAAAAATTAGTTGATATTCAACCATTTCAGGAGGTAGCATATGATCAAGAACTAATGTTATTGAAGGAAGAAGTCAAAGTTTCACTGAATAAACTGTGAAAAACAAGGCTCCAGGAATAGGCCAGATATACATCGAGATGTTTCAACAAAAGGGTGCAATCCTGGAAGCCTGGAAGAGACAGATATTTGTGCCCATCCCAAAGAAAGGTGATCCAAAAGAATGTGGAAATTATTGGACAACATAATTAATATCACACACAAGTAAACATTTTCAGAAGATCATTCAGAGATTGTTACAGCAATATAAAGACAGAAATGTTCCAGAAATTTAAGCTGGATTCAGAAAAGGACATGGAATGAAGGTTATCACTGCTAATGTCAGAGTGTTCTTGGCTGACAGCAGAGAATACCAGAAAGATCTGTGCCTGTGTTTTACTAACTGTTCAAAGACATTCAACGTTATGCATCATAATAAATTATGGATAAGACTTTGAAGAATGGGAATTCCAGAACACATAACTGTGCTCACAACGAACCTGTACATTGACCAAGAGGTAGCTGTTGAAACAGAACTAGTACATACTGCATGCTTTAAAACCAGGAAAGGTGTGTATCATGGTTGTGTCCTTTCAACATATTATTCATTCTGTATGATGAGGAAATAATCCAAGAAGATGGATTATATGAAAAAGAATTCTGCATCAGAATTGGAAGAGAATCATTAATAACCTGCTATATGCAGATGAGACAATTTTGTTTGCTGAAAGCAAACTTGAAGCACTTACTTTGAAGATCAAAGACTACAATCTTGAGTATGGGTTGCACCTTAACATAAAGAAAGTAAAAATCCTCCCAACTGGACTAATAAGCAACATTATGATAAAAAGAGAAAAGATTATAGTTGTCAGGGATTTCTTTTTACTTGAGTCCGGAATCAATGCCTATGCAAGCAGAAGTCAAGAAATCAAATAACATATTGCACTGTGCAATCTGCCACAACAGAGCTTTTTTAAGTGTTAAAGAGAGATGATAACACTTTGAGGACTAAGGAGCATGACCCAAACCATGGTATTTTCAATTACCACATACTCCTGTGAAAGCTGAATAAGGAATACAGAAGAAGTACTGATGCATTTGAATTGTGGTGTTCGGGAGGAATATTGAGAACACCATTGACTGCCAGGAGAATGAAGAAATCTTTCTTAGAAGGAGTGCAGTGGGAATGCAGCGGGAAGCTTAGAAGTGAGAATAGCCAGATTTCGTCTCCTGTACTTTGGTCATGTTAGCAGGAGAGACCAGATCCTGGAGAAGGTTATTATACTTAGTAAAGTGGAAGGTCAGTGAAAGGGGAGAAGTCCCTCAGTAAGATGGTTTGACACAATGGTTGCAATGATGGGCTCAATCATTGCAAAGATTGTGAAGATGGTGCAGACTGGGTACTGATTTGTTCTGTTTTATGTGGAGTGATTATGAGTCAAACCACATTGTAAGGCAACTAACAAAACAACAATAGCAGGATTGACAGAGAACAAGAAGTCTCATACTGAGAAAATTATTGAAAAACAAACTAAACGTCTGAGAAAAGGACAAAGATTATCATTGTAATAGAAAGATGGAACATGTGTAAAGAGACTTAAAATGTTGGAATTTGTGAACTTAAATACCTTAAGTTATAAATTACTTATAAATTATCTCTCTGTGTCAAGAATGACCTGCAATATGGCTTGAAGTTAATTGCCTGGGTTTTGTCTTATAAGCAGCGAAAAGGAGCTCTCATTAATTATATGTCCAATGAATTGAGATCAGAACTTTTAGAAACAATGGTCACAGAAATAATAGTGTTGTTGTTGTTGTTGTTAAGTGCCATCGAGTCGTTTCCGACTCATAGCA
>NW_006922044.1:727946-735155 GCF_000298275.1 Orycteropus afer afer | reverse complement strand
GGTGATTCTTCTTTGTTTCCAACTTTTGCATTCCAGTCACCAGTGGTAATTAACACATCCTGATTGCATGTTTGGTCAATAGTAATAATAGTACAAGCATTCAATTGATTGTGATAGAATAATAATATTCTCATAGCACTGGTTAAAGAATAATTGTATATAAAAAATCAAAATAATATAATGTGCCTTCTAAACGTTTAAGAACATAATTGTTTGAATCAGTACATTTTGAGTAATTTATATTGATATTTTCTACCACCCATATATGCATCATTTTCTTTTGGGACTGATGAAATCCCAAGGCAGTCTAGTATTTTCTAGAACTTTTTTGTTATGAAGCAATAATTGCTACACATTTTCATATGCCACAAATTGCTCCAATTCATCATGCTTCTCAAGCAGACGGAAAATGTGTTGAAAGATAGATAGCCCTTCAGGATTCTAATGTTCTGGTTTTACCTAGATATTAAGTGTTGCCAAAAACAACACATGCAATCAGGCAATACCACACCAACAAGAAAAAGTAGCACACGCCATAGGAACATAACATTCTTTTTAGCATATAACTCTCTGCTTCAAACCCAGATTTTCATTGTCTTTATAAATGAAGAAGAAAAATACAGCACAAATTCTGCTTTTATGTTCATTGTAATATGCATTTTATTACAAAAATATTGGAAACTGCTTAGTATCTAAAACTCTAAAATACATTTAACAATATTATTACACATTTATCCCAGTTTCCTTACTTTCAAATTACCTGGCTGAATAGTCAATAATTTTTATAAAGCACATATAATGCCAGTTGGCTGAATATTTCTTGAGATATCCAATGCCTAACCTCTGTATAGCAGGGAAACAAAAAGAAAGAAAGGAGGGAAGAACAAAGGAACAGAAGAAAAGAAAAAGAAGATAGAAAGAAAACAAAACAAAACAACTAGCATACAGAGTTTAACATCCCTAACAGAGAGATATCTCCTTTAAGTGGATTGCATCTTTAAGCTATAATGAATGCGTCAGACCTATAATGGTTCGTTCTTCAATCTGTTGGATTGATCTATAAGTGTTAAAACTCATGTTCCTATAAACTTCTTTATTTGTGTATAGTTTATAATTACTGTGGAATTAGACAATTTATACTCATAATAATTTGTGTTAATTTATCCATGGGCAATGTAGGCATGATATTTGCTTATTCCTACAAGTACATCTAAACAAGATTAGGGTGGTGTGACCAGCTTGTCAGAATTCATACTAAAGGTAGTATCTGGCACCACCTGATGCTATCTGCAGCATTGCATTGAGTCACAAGTCAGCCTGGGAATACTATTACTAGAGTTTCAATAAGAAATAGATTACTCACTTAAATTAAAAGGTATGTGGTGAGTGTAATAACAACATATTTACAAAGATGAGGGTATCGTCCAAGGATAGTGCATACCCTGGGACTAGTTACTGAAGAGCTTCAGAAATATTCTTACTAACTGCCAGTGAGTGGAATCCAACTCATAATGACCCTTCCTTGGGTTTCCAAGGCAGTATCACTAGGGAAGTACATTTCACAACCTTCCTTCCAAGGATTGGCTGGTGGGTTTGAACTTCCAGCCTTCTGGTTAGTAGTCAAATGCCTTAGGCACTATGCCACCAGTTCTTAGGTGTCAAGAATAACTAGGTGGTAGAAGACCATTAGCTGCATCTTAGATGACTGCTTGAAAGCTTTAAGACCCCAGTCACTACTCGTCAATGTAGGATGAGTAACAAGACTTTTATGTATTTTGTTGTGTCAATTGAGTCTGGTGTCCCCCAGTACTATGGTAGTAGACCAGTTGGGTCTCCTTTCCACAGTGTCTAGATGTCTGTGAGGGATTACTTTATATCTGTCTTCTGTTGTTTCTGTAAGCATTGCAGGTACTTTGTATCACTGATATCTGTGCAAGATGGGCAAGGAGGATAGGAGACTGGGTTGGGGATGGGGATGGTAAATGGGGAGTGAAACTAAATGTACACGTAATGTTGAATGTAAAACAAACTCTTCTCTGTAAACTTACACTTAAATCACACACACACACACA
The DNA here is from genome assembly GCF_000298275.1 of Orycteropus afer afer. Lineage (NCBI taxonomy): Eukaryota > Metazoa > Chordata > Mammalia > Tubulidentata > Orycteropodidae > Orycteropus > Orycteropus afer. The sequence goes on along the minus strand of NW_006922044.1, from coordinate 733,083 downwards.
CACACACATACAAAATAATAATGACTAGGCAGTAGCAGGTAACAGACATTAAAGACCTAGAAGACTTGTACCAAGGCTAATTGGTAGGATATGAGACCCTTGGTGCAAGGATACGCATTTGAGTCACCACCCTGCCTCATTTTCTGATCTCATACTAAAGCCATTTATACTTTTTATTGGTGGAACAAACACAAATAAGGAATGAAAAGGAGTCTCTAAGGATACATTCCCTACATATCCATCTCTGGGAAAACCAAGCAGGTAGAGTGAAGAAAAATAAAAAATTGATCTTAAGGGGCAAATGAGTTGCATAGCATGTTGTTATTGTTGTTGTTTGCTGTCGAGTTGGACCCAACTCATAGTGACCCCTCCTTGGGTTTCTGAGGCAGTATCACTATGGAAGTAGATTGCTCCATCTTCCTTCCGAGTAGTGGCTGGTGGGTTTGAACCTCCAGTCTTCTGGTTAGCAGTCAAGTGCCTTGGGCACCATGCTACCAGAGCTCCATAGCATAGACAACAAAAAGTTAAATTATCTTAATATGAACACTGTATGAGCTCTGGTGGTGTAGTGCCTAAGGCATTTGACTGCTAACCAGAAGGCTGGAAGTTCAAATCCACCAGCCATTCCTCTGAAGGAAGACTGAGCAATCTACTTCCATAGAGATACTGCCTCAGAAACCCAAGGAGGGGTCTCTATTAGTTGAAATCAACTTGACAGCAGTGAATTTAATTTTGGAGTTTTTTAAAATAGATTATAAATTTGAAGTCTAAACAAGGAATCTAAGAATTACTGTTAATGCCAAATCTAGCAAGACATTAAACTATTACTTTCCAATCTATAAAAAGCAAGATATCCTTTATCTATAAAAGATTAAACATGAACAAACCTCCTGAAGATAGCTATATATGAGAGTCTTATTTTATTTTCACAGCTGCTATTCCATTTTTTTCTGACATATGTCGCTTTTGAGTGACAGTTCTTTTTTATGCTTATCCATGGGTTTTTACAAAGAGGGTCCAAATTATGTGTTCTTCACTAAAGAATGAGTAAAAATCTATTTTGCTGGTATACAAGATATTATTGAAATAAGTGACTAATCTTGCCTGTCTTCTATTGAGAATATTGTTTGATTTTTGCAGGTAGTATCTTACTCTCTACTTTCCTTCTTTCTTCTGTGTCCCTGCATTTGGTATGCTTGATCAAGAAGATATTTTTGGAGGGGGAAACAAAACCTATCTTGTTTTGTACAGCATTGGGTGATTTATTGTGCTATTACACCAGTAAAATTGAAAAATTTTCTATGAATTTTAAAATAATAGAACATAAAATCAGTTCATCTTTTTGTTGTTGTTGCTGTTCTCACAGTCTCTAAGCAATAAATCTGACAGACATAAGATAGAGTTCTCTAAAGATGGTACCAGGAGAAGAACCAATATATGGATCAAGAGCTAGAGCTACTCTTCCACATATATTTTATCTTAAATAAAATTATGTCTGGACATGAGAGAATATTCAATTAAATGTTAATTAGAAATAAACATAAGCAGAGCATTTAAATTAGTCCTCAAGGAGACATCCTTACTCCTCAGCACTTGAAAGAGTTCCTTTGTGGTTGACCTGCCCAGTGCTACACGTCGTCTAATGTCTTGACTGCTACTTCCATTGTCATCAATTGTAGAACCAAGCAACGTGAATTCTTTGACAACTTTAATCTTTTCTCCATTTACCATGATGCTGCTTATTGGTCCAGTTGTGAGGATTTTTGTTTTCTTTATATTGAGATATAACTATATTGCAGACTGTATTCTTCAATCTTCATCAGTAAGTGCCTCAAGTCATCTTCCCTTTCAGCAAGCAAAGTTGTATTGTCTGCATATTTCAGGTTGTTGATGATACTTCCTCCAATCCTGATGCTACATTTTTCTTCATATAGTCCAGTTTCTCGGATTATTTGCTCAACATATAGATTGAATATGTATGGGGAAAGGATACAGCCCTGAAACACTCCCTTCTTGATTTTAAACCATGTAGTGTCCCCTTGTTCTGTTTGAATGATAGTCTCCTGATCAATGTACAGGTTTCTCATGAGTACAATCAAGTGTTCTGGAATTCCCATTCTTCTCAATGTTATCCATAATTTGTCATGATCCACAAAATCACATGCCTTTACACAGTCAATAAAACACAAGTAAACATCTTTCTGGTATTCTTTGCCTTGAGCCGAGATCCATCTGACAGCAGCTATAATATCCCTTGTTCCATGTCCTCTTCTGAATCCAGCTTGCATCTCTGGAAGTTTTCTGTCAATATACTGCTGCAACCGTTTTTGAATTATCTTCAGTAAGATCTTTCTTGCCTGCAATATTAATGACATTGTTCGATAATCTCCACAATCTGTGGGATCACCTGTCTTTGGAATGGGTACAAATATGGATCTCTTCCAGTCAGTTGGCCAGGTACCTGTTTTCCAAATCTCTTGGCATAACTGAATGAGTGCCTCCAATGAGGCATCCATTTGTTGAAATATCTCAATGGGTATTCTGTCAATTCCCAGATCCTTGTTCTTCGCCAATTCCTTCATTGTAGCCTTGACTTCCTCCTTCAGTACCATTGGTTCTAGATCATATGCCACCTCTTGAAATGGATGAAGATCAACCAGTTCTTTTTGGTACAGTGACTCTGTGTATTCCTGTCATCTTCTTTTGATATTGCCTGCATCATTCAATATTTTGCCCATAGAATCTCTCAATATTGCAATTCAAAGCTTAAATTTGTCTTCAATTCTTTCAGCTTGAGCAATGCCAAGTGTGTTCTTCCCTTTGGTTTTCAAACTCCAGGTCTTTGCACATTTCATTATAATAATTGGCTTTGCCTACTCGAGCTGCTTTTTGAAATCTTCTGTTCAGCTCTTATATCTTGTCATTTTTTCCATTTGCTTTAGCTACTCTCCACTCAAGGATAAGTTTCAGAGCCTCTTCTGTCATCCATTTTGATCTTCTCTTCTTTTGTTGTTTTTTTTAGGGATTTCTTGGATAATGTTCTTGATATCCTCCCACAATTCTTCTGGTTTTCAGTCATTGGTGATCAATGCATTAAATCTATTCTTTAGATAATTTCTAAATTCAGGGGGGATATATTCAAGACCATACTTTGGCTCTCTTGGACTTAATTGTCTTTAACTTCAAGTTAAAGTCGCATATGAGTAGTTGATGGTCTGTTGCACAATCAGCTCCTGGCCTGGTTTTGGCTGAAGATATTGAGCTTTTCCACCGCCTCTTGCCACAGATGCAGTCAATCTGATCCCTGTGTGTTCTATCTGGTGAAGTCCATGTGTAAAGCCACTGTTTGTGTTGTTGAAAAAAGGTGTTTGCAATGAACAAGTCATTGGTCTTGCAAAATTCTACCATGCGAGTTCCAGTATTATTTCTGTCATCAAGGCCAAATTTCCGAACTACCAGTGATTGTTTTTTGTTTCCAACTTTTACATTCCAGTCACCAGTGATAATGAACACATCCTGATTGCATGTTTAGTCAATTTCAGAATGTAGAAGTTGATAAAAATCTTCAATTTCCTTATCTTTGGCTTTGGTGGTTGATGCATAAATTTGAATAATAGTCTTATTAATGGGTCTTGCTTGTAGGTGTATGCATATTATCCTATCACTGACCGCACTGTACTTCAGGACAGATTTTGAATCATCCTTTGTGATGATGAATGCCAGGCCATTCCTCTTCAAACTGTCATTCCTGGCATAGTAGATCATATGGTTGTCTGATTCAAAATTGCCAAAACCAGTCAATTTCAACTTACTAATGCCTAGGATATCAATCTTTATGCATTCCATTTCATTTTGACAACTTCCAATTTTCCTAGATTCATACTTCATACATTCCATGTTCCGATGATTCATGGATGCCTGTAGCTGTTTTTCCTCAATTTGAGTGGTGCCACATCAGCAAATGGAGGTCTTGAAAGCTTTACCTTATTCATATGAGTAAGGCTGGGTTTACTCTGATGATGCAGCTCTTTCCCAGTCCTATTGTGAGAGCCTTCTAACCTAACTGGGCTATTCATAAAGTTGAGAGGTAATGTATCAGACAGCATTTCTTTGCTATTCATAAGATTTTCCCTGGCCAATTCTTTGAGAAGTGAAGAGCCTCTTCCTTCTTATTAGTCTGTCTCAATCTGTAAGCTGTGCTGATACCTGAGCACCATGTACACCCTGCTGGGTTTGAAACACCAGTGGCTCAGCCTCAAGACTCACATCAACACATCACCACAGTAGAACAAACCAACAGACAAGTTTGTCTCCCTGTTGAAAACCTCTCCTACCACCCTTACCTGGGTCCCTGAGGCTGACTCCTCACTCTGTCCTGGCCCCTGGGCCTATTCCTCCCCCCTCTCCTGTTCTCCCACCCTGCTGCTTTGGAACATGGCCTGGTTCCTTCTCCTCACCTGGATCTCTGCAGCTGATTCCTCATCTGTTCTCGTTCCTGGGCCTTTTCCTCTCCTTTCTCGCATTCTCCTGCCCTGCTGTTTTGGGACATGGCCTGGATCCCTGCGACTCAGTTCTTGTCTGTCCCAGTCCCTGGGCATTTTCCTCTACTTTCTCTTGCTGTCCCACCTGCTGTTTTGGGCATGCCTGGGATCCCTCTCCTCACCTGGATCCCTGCGGCTGACTCCTCATCTCGTAAACAGAACATTTACTTTAGAAAATAGATTTTTCCCCGTAAAATGGAGTTATATATTTCATTTGTTAGTTTATCAACATAGACATTATTTTGTATACTTTATACAAGTAGTGTCTGGGGTATTAATGAGATCTGTTCCTAACTGTGTCTTTAAGAATTTGTAGATAAATCAAAACAAGTGTATACGGTTCTCATTTAGTGTTACTTTTGTGCAAGAAAAGATTTGAAACTTTTTTAATGATTTAAAAGCCACATGTGTAGCAAGTTAAGGTGATACATTCAACCCACTTCCATCAAGTAAATTCCATCTCATAGTGACACTATAGGGCAGAGTAGAACTGCCCCATTTTGTTGTTGTTGTTGTTATGTGCCATCGAGTCAAACCCGACTCATAGCGACCCCTCCTTGGGTTTCCAAGGCAGTATCACTACAGAAGTAGGATTG
>NW_006922044.1:719950-727486 GCF_000298275.1 Orycteropus afer afer | reverse complement strand
AAAAAAAAAACAAACTCACTGCCCTTGAGTCTATTCCAACTCATAGTGACCCCTCCTTGGGCTTCTGAGGTGATATCTCTACAGAAATAGATTGCCCAATCTTCCTTCCCAGGATTGGCTGGTGGGTTTGAACCACCATGCTTCTGGTTAGCAGTCAAACGCTTTAGGCACTATGCCACTGGAGCTTTTTTAGGGCTTATATAAATGAACAAACAAACAAAAAACACCTACTACTATTGAGTCAGTTCCAACTCATAGTGACCTCCGTTGGGTTTCCAAGGTGGTAAATCTTTAAGGAAGTAGATTGCCCTATCTTGCTTCCATGGAGTGGCTGGTGAGTTTGAACCACCAACCTTCTGGTTAGCAGTCAGATATCTTAGGCACTGTGTTACCAAAGCTCCTTCAGGGCAGGCAGACATACAGGCTGACATACATACATACACACACATACACACACACTTCCAGCATATAAAAAGGAGCTTTGATAAAGATCTGTAGCTTTTTTTGTACACTTGGATCGTGCATGTAGCCAAGTCTTCACTCAGCAGCCTTCCATGATTGCTTGCCAATCTTGGGACTGTTTCTGGACTTGACTAGTGGCCTTCTGTGTTGCTTAATAATCTTAGGAGTATGTCATTTTACTTGTCAACCTTGGTCAGCCTCAGCAGCCAGCAGCTGTTTGAGTTGAAAGAAGTGTCCAGCTTCAGTGGGCCACGAGCACGAGGCAGAGCTGATGCTCAAGACCAAGGGCCTTCATTCAGCCCCTAAGCTTGGCACTTTGAACTTGGACTTCTAGCCTCCTAGAGAAAAAATCCCTGTTTGTTAAAGCTATATATCTGTGATATTTTCTGTTAGAGCAGCACTAGTGAACCAAAACAGTGATGAAGAATTCGTTGCAAGTATGGGCTAGTTTAATCATTTCAAAGTGAGGGCAAATTTACATAATATTAAAAGGCAAGTAGGAGTTGTTCATAAATTGGATGTTCAGAATCCAGCAACTGCCAGCACAAGCTACTTGAATTTATAAGTATATCAGAGAAAAGCATAGGCAGAGAACAAAGTAATCATACTTCATACCCTTGAAAATGTATTGGCAGTTAGAAGTGAATATTTAAAAAGCAGAATATTATCAATGTAAACAAGCAGTTCTGACAGAAAAGATATACAACTCAATAGTGAATTTATAAAATAATGCTCATTCTCTCTAGTTATGAAAATGCAGTATAAAATAATCGGATTAGAAAAAAATTGAAAGGACTGTTAATATACCAACTGTCCTTACGATGAAAGAAAAGAAACACATCCAAATATACCATTACTAGGGAAGTTAAATGACAAAACTTCAGAGAGGATAATTTAGCAAAATGTAAAGTAGCTAAACTTGTAGCACAGAAATTCCACTACTTACTTTTCTTCAAAACCTTGCAGTGGTTTCTTATTATACAGTAAAAGGCAAAGGTTTTCAAATGGTATAATGCTATTTGGATCTTCTGACCTTTCCTACTCTTTATGTCCTATTGCTTACTCTGCTTGCACCCCACTAAAATATTCAATATTCTTCCAACACATTAGGTGTGGTTCTGGCTTATGGTCCTGCTCTGTTTTCTCCATTTGTAATATTTGTCATCCAACTTCTGTTTGACTAACTCCTTCACCTTCTGTGTTATTGGCTCAGATCTTTCTCAGAGAGGATTACCTCGACTACATAATTTCACACTGCATGTTGTTGCCTATCTCATCCTGCTCCACAAAGTCTAATATTTTTCAATGATTTATCCCAAGTGCTCAGAACATCACACGTATATATTAAAGTAATAAAAATAATTATATACATTTCTTTTTCCTCTGGTCCAATAATAAAAAGGAAAAGTTTGAGATACCTTTGATGCCCATCAATATAAATCATGATTATAGCCATTCAAGAAACATCTTACAAAAGTTGAATGAATTTAGCAGATTTATACATTTTCACATGGAAAAATATCAGATACATATGGTTAAATGAAAAAAAGTAGTTTTTCTAAAACTGGTTTATTAACAAGATCTGTTACTGTGTCTTTAAGAATTTGTAGATTGAAAAAAGCAGTCTCTTAACACAGACAGTTGTTGAATGAGTACATCATGAATTAATTGCATTGAGGGAGGGAAGCATCTACCTTTAAACTCTACTCATTTTTTTCAAAGAAATTTTTTGAAAAAATGTACTCCAAACTGGTAACATCATTACCTTTGGATGCAATGTAGGATAGGAAGGAAATCAAATGTAAAGGAGAATTTATGTATTGTTTGAGTTATATTTAAAAAAAAAAAAATGTTGACGTGTGATTTTTTAATATGTTAAAATAAAAATAAAGTGAGTGTTTTCACAAATTCAGAGGAAGACTAAATTACTTTTGGATATGATGACATTTTGTCATTGTTATTGAGTGTTATTGTGTCAGTTCTGACTTACAGTGACTCTACATACAGAAGGAAAAAAACACTGCCCAGTCCAACACCTCCCCACAGTCATTGCTGTACTTAAGGCCATTATTGAAGTCACAGGGTCAATCCATATCATTGAGGATCTTCCTCTTTTTCACTGATCCTCTACTTTACAAAGCATGATAGCCTTCTCCAGGCACTGGTCTCTCCTGACAGGACCAAAGTGCGAGTGGTAAGGATTTGCCATCCTTACTTCGAAGGACAATTCCAGCTGTACTTTATCAAAGACATATGTGTTTGTTCTTCTGCAGTCCATGGTAGATGCAATAATTTTTCCGAACACCGTAATTCAAAGGCATCGATTAGCCTTCAGTGTTCCTTGTTCGTAGTCCTGCTTTTATAGTGCATATGAGGTGATTGAAAAGACCATGGCTTAGATCAAGTGCACTTAAATGTTCAAAGTGATATCTTTGCTCTTTTTTAATGTTTTAAAAAGGTCTCTTGCAGATTTGCCTTACGCAATATGTAGTTTAATTTTTTGATGGCTACTTCCATGGACATTGATTGTGGATCAAAGTAAAATTAAATTCTTGATAACTTCAATCTTACCTCCTTATCTCATGATATTGTTTATTGGTCCAGTTGTGAGGATTTTTGCTGTTTTTCTGTTAAGGTGTTGCACACACTGAAGGCTGTAGTCATTAATATTCATCAGTAAGTGCTTCGTATTTTCTTCACTTGCAGCAAGCAAGGTGGGTCATCTGCACATAGCATGTTGTCACTGTCTTCCTTGAATACTGGTGACACATATTTCTTCCTATAGTCCAGATTCTTGTATTATATACTCAATAAACATACAGAATATATATGGTGAAATGATACAACTCTGACACATACTTTTCCTGATGTTGAACCATGCAATATCCCTCTGTTTTGTCCCAGGGTCTACTTCTTGATCTATGTACAAGTTCCTCATAAGTATAATCAAGTACTACGGAATTCCTGTTCACATTGTTACACAAAATATGTTATGATCTACTCAGAAGAATACCTTTGTATTGTTAATAAAACATAGATAAAAATCTTTTTGTTTTCAGCCAAGATTCTTCTGATATCAACAATAATATCCCTCATTCCATGTCCCCTTGTGAATCTAGCTCAGATTTCTGAAGTTCCATATTGATGTACTGTTGCAACTATTTTTGAAGTATATTCAGCAAAATTTGACAGGTGTTTGATATTAATGATACTGTTGTCTAATTTCCTCAAAGAAAATGGATCATTTTTCTTTGCTATGGGCACAAATAAGGGTCTCTTTTAATTGGTTATCCCGGTAAATTTCTTGGCAAAGATGATTGAGGGCTTCCAGTATCACATCCATTTGTTGAAACATCTCAATTTGCATTTCCTCAATACCTAAAGCTTCGTCTTTCGGCCATACCTTCAGTGCAGTTTGAACTTCTTCCTTCTTCCTTCAATACTGTCTTCTTCCTTCAATATCATTGGTTGCATTTTCATGGAGACTTAATAAATGTGTCACATATATATATATATATATATATATATATATATATATATATATATAAAGATTATGAGATATGAAAAGAATTAGAGAGTAAGACAAAAGGATGTTTTGGAACAGTTCAGAGGGAGGGATTACAGGAGAATGACATACACGTAGGTTCCCCAGGAGCAACAGCTTCTTTTAGCACCGTGGAGAGCTCTAATCTGGAAAGAAAAGCTGATATGCAGTCATAGCAGGCCTTACACAAAAGGTTACATATTGAGTATTTTATTCTTTATTTATTAGGAGATCATAGGGAGTGGTATTTGAATAAGGAGATCCCTTGTTAAAAATAGTGTTTAAAGACAATTAGATTGACCGTATTAGTAAGACAAGGCCATTAGAATAAGACGAAATGCTTTTATCTATTCTATTTGCCTGAATGTGGTTAGAAACTTTCTGGAGATTTCCTGATAGAGAGAGGTTCTCTGAAGACAGTGAGTCACCACCAATATAGACATGGCCTTTTACTTTAAACCCAAGTGACAAATATCTCTATTCATTTATTTATTTTTGGCCCATTTTTGTCATACAATGTTAACTTGCTACTCCATTTATCACCCTTAGTTATGGGTCACCATTACCTATATCAGGGAGCTCTGGTAGCGTACTGCCTAAGGCTCTTGACTGCTAACCAGAAGGCTGGCAGTTCAAACCCACCAGCCACTCCTTGGAAGGAAGATGGGGCAATCTATTTCCTTAGTGATACAGCCTTGGAAACCCAAGGAGGGGTCGCTGTGAGTTGAGTCCTACTTGATGGCACATAACAACAACAACATTACTTATATCAACATACTCTGGTCCTTTGAAACACTGTAACTTTTAGCTAGGCAAAATTTAATTTTCTCCTTAATTACCTCATAATAATATATTCACACATTTCTTCAATTATTCATTCAACAAAAATTACTGTGCAATTGATATGAGCCATCAATTCTGGTAAGTGTTGGAATAAAATGGTAAAAAAAAAAAAAGTTTTAGCTCTGGAATTATAATAGAGAAGATAGAAAATATAAGAAGGTATTGTAAAAAAAAAAACAACTGATAAATATTTTAAAGGATTTAAAGAAAGACATAAAATTAAGGAAAAATGCACTCTGTAAGACTTTCTATGAATAATGTTAGTCGTAAAAGAATCTTGTGATGAAAGTAGGAGAGATGACCTCTTTAATGATGAGGCAATATACAAACTGTTAACAAAATCTGAAATCTGTAAAAGAATTAGCCATGTGTCCATGGAGAAAATAACCTCCAGATAGAGAAGCAGCAAGTGCATAGGTCTTCAGTCAAAGGCACAGCTAAATTCCTTAAGTTTTCTGAAGATTAATGAGGTTAGGGAATCTGTGAGTGGTGGAAAAGTTTAATGTGCTAGGCTGCTAACTGGATGACTAGTGGCTTGTGTCTGCTCAGAGACTTCTCATTACAAAGGTCTTAAGAAAATTCTGATTATTGAAAAACCTAGGGAGCACAGTTATACTGGGACACATATTGGGTCCACATGAGTCAGAGTTGCCTTGACGGTGACAATTTATTTTTTCATTCTTTTTTTTTTTTTTTAATTGTTGCTAGAATTTTTAGAACTAAGGGAAATGAAGTATAGATGAAACAAGAGATGTAGGCAAAGACCCAATAATAAAGTCTTTTTAGGTCATAGACAGGACTTGAGACATTACTCTAAGTGGAATATCAAAACATGTAAGAATGTGAAATACAGGAAAATGCATCAAATTTACACAAATATATTATTTTATTATTATTAAAAATATTCTAACTATTATTTAAAACATCAATTGAAGCAAGAGTCATTTTAAGGAGATTAATGCAGTAGAAGTTTATGGCAATGTCTTAGTCAATTAACATGCAAACTAGGAGATGTATGTATTTTTGAAATACATTTTGGAATGAAAAGGACTTATTGATGGATTTAATATTAAAGGTAGAAAAAGGATGATATAAAATATGACTCTGTTTTGGTTAAGTTATTGGGAGAGTTTTACTATTAACTGTGATGAGGACATCAAGGGAGAAGTACAAATGTTACATTTGAGACCTAAGTTCAAGATACAGATGGACATGTGAGCACAAGTGGAAATATGGTTATGGAGCTCAGAAAAGTAGACTTAGCCAGACATATGCATTTTGGAATTATCAGAATAAAGATGATATATAAAGCCATGGGAAAGGAGGTTGTCACTTAGGGTAAAAATATAGGTGAAAAGAAGAGAAAGTTAGAATTTTGAACTCTGAGGAACTACCACACATACAGGGTTTTTATTGAACAAAAATAGATGGTAGGAAATGTCAGTGAGGGAGAAGTATGACAGCCCAATTCTACTTCCCGAATATACTTGGAGTTGCCAATTGATAGAACACTCTCCTCCAGAAAGCTCCTTCCCTCCTCCTTTCAGGTGTTTGCTGAGTTGTCACCATCTTAATTCTTCAATCAGACCATCTAATTTAAAACTGATCACCCTCAATACTGATACTATCTATTCCTTTTATTTTCTGGTATTTTTTTAGCAGTTACTGATATCTAACATATTGTGTCATATACTTAGTTGTTTATAAAGTATATATATTAGATTATTTTTATTAGATGCCCTTGAATTGGCTCCAATTCATAGCAACCCTATGTACAACAGAATGAAACACTGCTAAGTCCTGTGCCAGCCTCACCATCCTTGCTATACCTGAGCCCATCATTGTAGCCACTGTGTCAATCCATCTTGTTGAGGGCCTTCCTCTTACTTCTTGACCCTCCACTTTATCAGCCACAGGGATCCAGGTGAGGAGAGGGAACTCAGGCATACCCAAAGCAGCAAGATGGTAGAGTGGGAGAAAGGAGATTAAAAGCCAGGAACCCAGACAGAGGAGCAGTCAGCTGCAGGGATCCAGGTGAGGAGAGGGACCTCAGGCCCACCTAAAGCAGCAGGGTGGAATAGTGGGAGAAAGGGGATTTAAAGGCCCAGGAATCTGGACAGAGGAGGAGTCAGCTACAGGGACCCAGGTAAGAGTGGTAGGAGAGGTTCCCAAAAGGGAGAGAAACTCATCTGTTGGTTCGTCCTACCGTGGTGACGTGTTGATGTGAGTTTTCAGGCTGAGCCACTGGTGTTTCAAACCCACCGGGAAGCACATGGTGTACAGGTATCAGCCCAGCTTACAGACTGAGACAGACTAGGAAGAAAGAAGAGGCCATCAACTTCTCAAAGAATTGGGCTGGGAAAACCTTATGAATAGCAAAGAAACATTGTTTGAAACATTACCACACAACTTTATGAATAGTCCAGTTAGGTTAGAAGACTCTCAAAATAGGACTGGGAAAGAGCTGCATTATCTGAGTAAACCCAGCCTTAGTCCTATGGATAAGGTAAAGCTTTTAAGACCTCCATTTGCTAATGTGGCACCACTCAAATTGAAGAGAAACAGCTGCAGACATCCATTAATCGTTGGAACATGGAATGTATGAAGTATGAATCTAGGAAAATTGGAAGTTGTCAAAATGAAATGGAATGCATAAAGATTGATATCCTCGGCATTAGTGAGCTGAA
>NW_006922044.1:715277-717505 GCF_000298275.1 Orycteropus afer afer | reverse complement strand
CCTGGAGAAGGATGTCATGCTTGGTAGGGTGGAGGGTCAATGAAAGAGGGGCAGGCCTTCAACGAGATGGACTGACACTGTGGCTGTGATGATGGGGTCAAGTATAGCAGGGATCGTGGAGCTGGTGTGGGATCGGGCAGTGTTTCGTTCTGCTGTGCACAGGGTTGCTATGAGTTGGAAATGACTCGATGGTGCCTAACAACAAAAACCACCACCACTCTATCAAGCACGATATCCTTCTGCAGGGAATGGTCTCTTCTGACAACATGACCAAAGTAGGTCAAAAAAGTCTGGCCCTTCTTGTTTCCAAGGAACACTCCAACTGCTCTTCTTCCAGAACAGATTTGTTAGTTCTTCTGGCATTTCATGATACTTTCTGTATTCTTCTCCAACTCAAAAGCAACAACTCTTCTTAAGTCTTCCTTATTCATTGTGCAGATTTCACATACATATGAGGCCATTGAAAGTACCATAGCTTGGGTTAGGCACACTTTAGTCTTCTAGGAGACATCTTTTCTCTTCAGTACTTTAAAGAGGTCTTTTGCAGCAGATAATCCCAGTGCAATATGTCATCTGATTTATTGACTGCTCTTTCCATTGGTGTTGATTGTGGAACCAAGCAGTATAAAACCTGACAACTTCAATCTTTTCTCAATTTATCATGATGCTGCCTTTTAGTCCAGTTGTGAGGACTTTTTTTTTTTTTTATTGAGATGTAACCCATACTGTGGACTGTAGTCTTTAATCTTCATCAGTAATTGCATTAAGTCATCCTCACTTTCAGCAAGCAAAGTTGTATTGTCTGCATATCACAGGTTGTTAATGAGCCTTCCTCTAGACCTGATGCCACATTCTTCTTCATATAGTTCAGCTTCTTGATTTATTTGCTCAGAATACAGACTGAATAAGTATGGGGAAAGAATACAACCCTGATATACTCCCTTCCTGATTTTAATCCATGAAGTATCCCCTTGTTCTGTTCAAAAGACACTTAGAATATATAACTCAAGAAAGGCAGGAATTTTTGTTTATGCACTGTCATAGCAACAGAACTTAAAATGATGCAAGCATATTAGTGATTGCCAAAGATTTGTGTGTGTGGTTCTGTGTGTGCAATTTAATGAATAAATTCTATTGGGCTGGTAGATTTGGTTCAAAGATTGAAATGGTTTTAAGAATGAATGTGGGCTAAGGAAATGGAGAGCATGTGTATGTGTGACCAGAACTTTGAAGTAATTTTCTCCTTTAAATGAGCATTCGTTTTTGACTAGAGGAAGAAAAATCAACTTTGCTGTAAAAAAAGAAAGTTTTTTTGTTGTATAGATATAGAAATATATATCATTATAGATATATGTTGTTGTTGTTACGTGCCGTCGAGTTGGACCTAATAGCGACCCCTCCTTGGGTTTCCAAGGCAGTATCACTACAGAAATAGATTGTCCCATCTTCTTTCTGGGGAGTGGTTGGTAGGTTTGAACCATCAGCCTTGTGTTTGCCAGTCAACTGCTTTAGCCACTATGCTACCAGAGCTTCTCATAGATATATAGAGAGGTAGATATGAGTAGTGGTGGTACAAATGGTTAAGTGCTCAGCTGCTAACTGATTATTGGAAGGTCAAATCCATCAAGATATGCCTTGGAATAAAGGCCTGGTGATCTTTTTCCAAAAACTCATAGCTATCAAAAACCCTATGGGAGTAGAGTTCTACTCTGAAGCACATGGGATCACCATGAGTGGGAATCAACCCTACACCAATTAGTTTGGGCTATAGAGAATTTACTAGTCACACCAGAGGATGGTATTTAAAGCAAAGACATGATAGCAGGATAGCTCAGCAGCATGGATTTCCTCTCCGAATTTTGTGATTTTGAATTTAAAGTGAGAACATCCAACTTGTTGAAGTCGATAACACCCATTGCATTGTTTTGCTTCCAACACAAAGAAAATATTAATGGCTATGCTAAACCTGGATGGATTTTGTGGGGGCAAATGAAGAGATATAAAAAATGTTAAAACAATTTATAAGGGAGTAATAATAATGAAAATACACAAAATCTATTTTGGATAAGAAAGCCAGTGAAGACAAAGGAATCTGAATTTTTTTTTTTTTTTTAAAGAAAAAAGTAGTAAAAATCAGGAATTATATTTCACTGGAGGTGTTTGGGAGCTCTGGTAGCATAGTGGCTAAGACACTTGCCTGCTAACCAGACAGCTGGCGGTTCAAACCC
>NW_006922044.1:695438-715177 GCF_000298275.1 Orycteropus afer afer | reverse complement strand
TTAACTCGACGGCACATAACAACAACAACAACAACAACAACAGTGGTTAAGTGTTCTGGTGCTAACCAAAAGGTTGGTGGTTCAAACTCACCAGCAGCTCTGTAGGAGAAAGATGTGGTAGTTGGCTTATTTAAAAAATTACAGCTTTCAAAATCCTATGGAGCAGTTCTATGCTGTCATGCAGGATTGCTTTGAGTCATAATTGACTCAATGGCAATGGGTTCAGTGTGGTTTTTAGTATAATGTTAAAGAATTGTGACAGTGGAAGTAGTTTCCTCTATTTTTGTAAACAAATTCCTTAGGTCCTTATACCTAAATGTTCATCAGCTTCAGTCATGTTGTTGTTATTAGGTACCAGCTCTGACTCACAGCAACCCTATGCACAACAGAACATAACACTGCCCAGTCCTGTGCCAGCCTCACAATGCTTGCTATACCTGAGCCCATTGTTGCAAGCTCAGTGTTAATCCATCTTGTTCAGGGCCTTCCCCTTTTTTGCTGACTCTCCAATTTGCCAAGCATGATATCTTTTTCCAGGAAATGGTACCTTCTGACAACATGACCAAAGTAGATCAGACAAAGTCTTTGATCATAGTCCTGGGAGAATTTCTCATATGAGTCTCTGCATCAGTTCATAAATTTACAATAATCTCAAGTACTAGGGAGTAACCATGCAAAGCCACCACTGGCTACTAGATAAATCTTAAAAATGTGTATGTATATTGTATGTGGTCTGATAGACTCTTATTTCTGCATGGTATTCTCAGAAATGTATCATTTAATATAGTAATCAGGAAGAGTGCCATGGTTTCTTTTGGGAAACTTCAAGCCTGACTAGATTGATTTTAGGAGGCTTTATTCAGAACAATGATCAAAAACCTTGCTAAAACAGACCAGTAGGGAAGTTTTGAAACTTCACTATGCTTGAATAAAGAATCATTCATCAAACATGTTAATCCCTTTAACTGCAAAGCTAATTCCCCTCAACACAGCCTAGGAGATTTTTCCCCCTAAAGATTTTCTTCACAGTAATAATGTAAGATATGGTTTAGTAATTTGAGTTATTGAAAAGAAAATGATCTGCTTTTCTTTAATAATTAATACACATATACAATTTAATGAAATTTGAAATAAATCTTGATCTTAGATGTATGTGTGCATCTAACCCCCCAGTACACAAACATGCACACACGCATGCATGTGTGTGTGTGCACTTGCCTGCTCACACATGAACACATAGGTGCAGCATTGCCTGAAAATCCCTCTTCTTTAAAAACCTAAGAGGGGAAAGAGGGAACATATAAACCAAATATGATATGCTTTATTTTTAGGTCAAAAATAAAAAGTTGAATTTCTATTTTAGACTTAACTATGAATTGCTAAGAAATGGTTTTAAGAATGAATGGGGCTGAGGAAATGGAAAGCATGATAATAAATTAGGCATTTTTTCTTTCCTATAAATTATTAATATTTATTTACCAGTTTCTAGCTCTTCTCTCATGTGCTAAGAACATAACGAAAGTGATTATTTCTTTATATATCTGGAAATATAGTGTGTAAAGAAAAAATAATGATCATGAATGAATAACAGGTTTTTACTCTCTTGTCCCTGTATTAATTAGTTTAAACTTATATTACCTTCATTAGAATCAAGAATATCTGTCACTAAATTGAATGAATAAGTATATAAGTGCTCTGTGGTATTACTATAATCATAGTTATATATGTTCAAATTGATATAGATACTAAGGTTTCAAAAAGTTGCATATACAAAGGGGGTATTACTGGGCAACATTGTAGTCCATTAAGTTGTATATTGAAATGAGTGAAAGATTTAAGAGATTATTTAACTCTGAACTTTCAAAAAAAAGAAAAACATATGAAAGCTGATGATGAAGGAATGCAAATCATGCAGATGTCACATAACTGTAATCACACAATCTCTACTGTTATTTTAATCTCAGAAGGAAATCTTTTGGCCAGAAGACTCATCACCCACATAAACTGTTTCTGACAACCGCTTTGAGCCTACATGTTTTTAAGATAAGCAGTCATGCCTCTCTGTTGGTTTATACATATGCACACACATACATATATGCAAATATGTGTGTATGTGTGTGTGTTATTGATGTTGTTGTTAGGTGCTGTCTATTCAGCTCTGACTCATAGAGATCCTATGTACAACAGAATGAAAAACTGCCCAGATCTGTGCCAGCCTCACAATCTTTGCTATGCCTGAGGCCACTGTTGCAGTCACTATATCAATCCATCTCGTTGAGGGCCTTCACCTTTTTCGTTGTCTCTCCCCTTTATCAAACATGATATCCTTCTCCAGGGCATGGTCCCTTCTGACAACATGACCAAAGTAGGTGAGACGAATTCTGGTCATTCTTGCTTCCAAAGAGCATTCAGACTGCACTTCTTCTAGGACAGATTTGTTCATTCTTCTGGCAGTCCATTGCACTTCCAGTATTGTTTGCCAACACTGCACCTCAAAAGCATCAACTATTTTTTGGTCTTCCTTCTTCATTGTCCAGCTTGCACATGCATATGAGGCAACTGAGAAGACCATGGCTTGAGTTAGGCACACTTTTGTCTTCAAAGACTATATGTATGTGTGTGTGTTTGTGTGTGTGTGTATGCATATGTATACGTATGTACGTATACACATACTCACATACATTGACTTGGACTATAAACTTTTAACGTTTTCACTGTACATTTTGAACACTTCTGTATTTTTCATTTCTTTCCTTCTTGAAAAAAAGAATTTATTATAGCAATGAAATTATTCAGCTGAGCTCTAATATCAAGACAACTGAAGATTTTAAAATTTTACTTTCCTACAACTATTTTTCCACCACTCATCTGTCAGTTTGTCATAATGTGGAGGCTTGCATGTTGCTGTTATGATGGAGACTAGGCCACCAGTACTTCAAACACCAATAGGGTCACCCATGGTGGACAGTTGCAGGGAAGATTCCAGACTAAGACAGACTGGTAAGAAGGAATGGGTCACCCATTTAACAAAGCATTGGCCAGTGAAAACCTTATGTGTAGCAGTGAAACACAGTTTGTTGTATTACTGGAAAACTTTATGAATAGCCAGGAAAAATTGTCTGATACAGTGCCAGAAGATGAGGCCCTCGGGTTGGAAGGCACTCAGAATATGACTGTGAAGAGCTACCTCCTCAACATAGAATTGACCTTGATGATATGGATTGAGTAAAGCTTTCAGGACCTCCATTTGCTACTGGAGCATGACTCAAAATGGGAAGAAACAGCCACAAACATAGGAAAATTGGAAGTTGGAAAAACTGAAATGGAATGCATAAAGATTGAAATCCTAGGCATTAGTAACCTCAAATGGAGTTGTATTGGCCATTTTGAATCAGACAATCATGTGATCTACTCCGCTGAGTGTGGAGCCGGCAACTTTACCGTAGTGTTTCATTTGTTCTTATTTATTTATTTATTTTTCCCCAACCTTATTTATTATTTTCTGGAAAGCAAAATAATTCTTATGTGAAAACTTACAGAAAAGTTAGTTGTGTGTTCTGAGTAGATCTGAGACACAGAGATATAACATTTTGTTTTCAATAGCTACTGAAAGTAGACTGTTCTTTATATTTATTGAAATACTGATAATAAAAAATGACAACTGTGACAAATGAAAGCCATTTGAAGTAGCAATCTAAAGATAACAAATTGACATGTGAATTGTCTAGGCTTCCCATCAGAATGCTGGAAAAAAAAAACTACACAATTACAATTATAATGTTGCCAATGACTTTCATTGGTGGGGATGTTGTCCATTGCTATTGCTGCTCACCTTGATTAATAAGCATTTCCTCCAGGGCATAGATCATTAAAAAGTGACATTTTATATTTTCAACTTTGGGTATCAGTTTCATCTGTATAAACATGGATTCATAATCTGTGATGCCCATGCCCATAATTTCAAATGAAAATAGTATATGCAGACTGTGGAAATACATCTAGTTGCTACTCAACATTTCAACAATATAAAACATGAAATATGAGATCCCTATGCAGGAAAAAAAAAAATGTTTCCTGTAACTACTGATTGTCTTTATAAGAAAGTGTTCAGTGACAACTTAAGCCACAGTTTGTAACACCCAGGATGAGACTACTTTCTAGAGCAGTGAATTTTTTTATCATTGTGAGTTGTGGGGTGACTTACACTTGACACTTCTTTCCTTGATGTTGGTAGGAATAGTCCTGTTCTAAGGCACAAAAAATTGCCTGTGAGCTGCTATCTCTGTTTTATACTCCACTTTAACAAGAAGATGATTATGATGAAGATGAGGATGATACTTACAATTTTTAAAACATTTTGGTGATGGTGATGGGGGAGTACAACATACTGAATGCCAGGTCCTTGACACTTATTGTAACAGAGGTGTCGGCTGTACGGAAGTGACCAAGATTTCAGATCTCTTTTATATGTGTTTTTAAAACCTCTCTCGAGTCTCCATCCTATCCCATGGGGAGAGCGAAGTCCAGTACATCTCTTTCTCCCTTTAGTAGCACCAGGATCACCTGATGTCTTCCAAGTCTCCTGAGAGTATTTGCCAAGATTTCTTACTTCCACCAAATTTCTAGTCATCGCCCTGTATCTCTCCCTCTCTTTATCCTCGAAAAATAACTTCTATAGCATAGTGGCTAAGGCACTTGACTGCTAACCAGAAGGCTGGCAGTTCAAACCCACCAGCCACTCCTCAGAAGGAAGATGAGGCAATCTACTTCTGTAGTGATACTGCCTCGAAAACCCAAGGAGGGGTCGCTATGAGTCACGTCCGACTTGATGGCACACAACAACAACAACATAGACCCAGAGTAGAGTGCAGCTCTGCTTTCTTTAAATACCTCCTAAAGTACAAGTAGGAGCCCTACTAGCACAGTTGTTAAAGTGCTCAAGTGCTAACTGAAAGGTTGCTGGTTCAAACTCACCCATCACTCAACAGAAGAAAGATGTGGCAGTCTGTTCCCATAAAGATTACAGCCCTGGAAACCCAATGGGGCAGTTATACTCTGTGTTATAGGATCACCTTCAGTTGGAATAGACTTGACAGCAACAGATTTGGCTTTGGTTTTTAACGTACGGCTAGCACAAGATGATTCCTGAAAATCAATCATGGGTAATGATGGGGACAGGGCACCAGGCACCTCTCAGAAACCAATGCAAAAATAATGCTTTATAAGCCAAACTTACCTTTGAAAGTCTGTCTTCCAACCTGCTACTGGGAATATTCCCTATAAACTGAGCTTCTTCTCCTTTAGTGCCTACTTTCCAACCATTTACTGAGTCACAATCATCGCTCCTTATATCTCTTTTTTTTTTTTTTTTCCCCTTGGCTTTTATCTCTTTCTCCCGTAATACCTCAGGATATCTTGTGGTGTAGTGGGTAAGGCATTTGACTATTAACCAGAAAGTTGGCTGTTCAAACCCACCAGCTGCTCCATGGGAGGAGGATGAAGTACTCTACTTCCATAAACATTTCCACCCTTGGAAAGTCACTACGGGTTGCTGTAAGTTGGAATGGACTTAATGGCAGTATGTTTGGTTTTTTCGTTCCATAATACCTACTTCATTTCATCTCTCCCTTTTCTCTTTTTTTTTAAAGAAAAAAAAATAATAATAATAGTCCATTTCTTCATTGTCCTGTGCTCTGGGCCCAGTGCTTCACAAGGGAGTCTGACTCAGGAGCTCTAAGTAGGACTCCAGAAATGTGCATTTCTTACAAGTTCCCAAAAGATGCTGATGCTGCTGGAATTTCAACCATGTTTTGAATAGCACTGCTATCAAGGCTGTTATTTGTATCAGTTGTTATTATGTTATGTTATAACATTATGTAAAAATCCTAGAGTACCCAAGAATTGGACATAATTGTGTTTGGACTGGAATATAGAGTGTATAGAACATGACTATCAGGGAGATACAGCTAATGAGGGAGGTAAGCAAATATTTTGTAATTGTATCTTCATATTTTAGTTATGATACTTCTATTTGTATTTAGTACAAAATTGTGCTTCATCCTAACTTACGATTGAGGGATTCCCTTTCAATTATCCCCATGATCATTAGGAAAACTCTCTCCCTAAGAGCCTTTGTTGTTAATGGGATCCCAATAAATAACTGTAACTTGATGCAGCTGATGACTTTACTGATAAAGAAATATGTGACAGCTTTCAGTTGCACATTCATTCATTTTGTAAACTCAGCTGTATTTATTTTTGTAGTCCTCAAAAACAGCCAGAAAGGAGAAACTAGGAATTTCTATGAAAATGTAGGTCAGATGGTTCTGTCTGTTTACCAGCAGAGAGTACAGGGAGAGGAGCTTGTGGATTACATGATACTGTGATGTGTGCCTCTCTCATCTGGTTATCAGATCCTTAAAACATGAAAAGTTTAAGAAATCATGATCCAGCATCCAATCTTCTTCTTATGTATTCCTACTTTGGGAAGTAATAGAAATCCACTCCTCGGGCAAGAGCATTTTCTTTTTCCCCCAACTTAACTATGATTATCATTGCTGGCACAAGACCCACTTAACATTTTAATAAGTCCCTGTCAGTGTCTTCAAAAGCAAAGGTGAGAATCAGTGGGATGGTATTTTGGAACCACAGTGAAGTCCTGAAAGGAAAAGATTAATATCTATGAAAGGTGGTGATTTCATTATTTTAAGGACGTTTTTGGAATTTTTCCCTGTAGAATCAGAGAGATCATGCGGGCCTTATAGCTTTTATTTCTCCCCTTGTTTTAGTTTTTTCTCTGACTAAGTACAATTGGCACAATGGTAGGATCTGAAACCACTCAGCATAAGATTTTTGGAAAATCAATATAGCTCTGATCAGTCAGACACCCAGCAGACGATTCATTTTATACATCAACAGAATGCAAAGCCTTGGATTCCTCTACTCCTAGTGAAATGTGTTTCTATATAGACACATGAAGTTAATAAAAACCTAACATATTGACTGGGTATTGGCAGGGCTATTTTTCTCTCTGATTAATGGTTTCACATTCTATGTCAATGCTGTCGCAAGCCCTTCTGAAATTTTCTACTACTTTTTGAAACTAGCATAGCCATTCCTTCTCTGGTATAGATTTCTTAAACCACAAAGAATTTCTACTACTTCAGTTGTCTATTATGGGTATCCTGTACTACAACTCACCTTTTCACCAACACTGAACTTATATATATATATATATATATATATATATATATATATATATATATATATATGTATTCTTTCAGAATAAAATGATCATTTTTTATTGCAATTATATATGTGTGTCTTTCATACTTTTGACTAAGAACCCCATGAAGGTGCAGGGATGATATATCCTTTAGCCATTTTTAATCTTCAGGTTTGTCTCAAAAGCTATGAAAACATACACACACACACAATCACAATAAGAGTTTTTATCTAGCTTGAAGGAGGAAGGAATGCTAATGTTTATGTATGCTGGGATGGTAGGAGTGTTGTAAATTATATTTTAAAATATATTTATATTTAAATGTGACATTTTTATTTTCTTCCTTACTAATTATGTAATTGGGATTCCCAGGTGACACAAACAAGTACTTGGCTACTAACAGAAAGGTTGGTGGTTCTAACACACCAAAGGCACCTGGGAAGGAAGTCTGATGATGTGCCTCTGAAAAGTTCATAGCCTTGATAACCCTATGAATCACAGTTCTCCTCTTTAAAACATGGGTTCTCCATGACTTAGAATTGACTTGATGGCAACTGTTGTTTTAAGTAGTTGTTAACTTCTCTCACTGCAGCCACTGAATAGTGTTTCTTTCCTGGGGTAGCCACAGTAAGGTAAACCTTTTGACTGTGTGGCCGTGTAAACATCTAGGGCTAAATGGGGGTGGTATCTCATCCCCCTGCATGCATCCTCCCAGACATCATCAGATCCATCTAGGCTTTCTGCAGAGAAAATGAGCTTCCTGAACTTACACCTGGCAGTGCATTTGGAAATGAGTATGTCTCTCCCTACATTGAATTATCTGTGACTAAAGATGATGAGAAAAACCTGTATAACTAAGGGTCCCAATGCCTCTCTCCTCTTAGGTCATCAGGATATCTATTTCCTATAGGGGTTGCATGTGCCCTGTGGAATTTTATGTGAAATTTTGCAAATTTATAAATATACAGAATTTTTTTTTCTGGATAGTGTATCATTTTTGTAAGATTCTTAAAGTGGCTGAGAACAATCAAAAATTTAAGAACCACAATTTATGAGCTATTGTATAATGAAAACACACATTCAAGTTCTGAAGTAATTAATGACGTTAGCCAAAATTCAGACAAAATTACTCTTTAAAATTTCCTGCATCTTTAACACAGATATTATACCTCTCTCAATTAGTCTAACAGAGATAATTTCTGTGTGTGTGTCTCTTAGTGTTGCAAAAGTTTGCTCTCTGGCTTAATATCACTGGATTCAATGGCTTATATTTAAGAGAGTGTTGTCATTGTGAGAGGAAGAGATTATTTCCTTTAAAAATTAACACCCAGCATGGCATAATACTTATATTTTGAGAGACACACTACTTTCCTCATACCTCTTCTCAAAGGTATGTGATCACTGAATGACAAGCAAACTTGCTAGTACTATTGATTCTCTCTCCTATTTTAAAAATGTTAAGTGATCACAAAACTAATAATAGAAATTATCATATATTTTATTTTAAACAAAAATTTTCATTTTGTGGTATTTAATTTAATCTGTCATTTTACAGATGTGGAAACTGAGACCCAGACAGTTAGTGACTTGCCTATGTTCTGACTACCTGATTAGTGACAAAAACTAGATCTCAAATTTGGATTGTGAAACCCCAAATTTAGTGAACATACTAAAACCAAACAAACACAAAAACCCCAAAACATCAACAACAAATCAAACCAATTGCCATCGAGTTGATTCTGGCTCATTGTGACCCCATAAACATATTAACACATGTATTTGCATAATAATTATTTGCTAGTCTTTATGTTACACATGATTTTAATTCAGAAAATGTCTAAGGAGAATTTCCTTTTGAAAGTACAGATGCCAGGAGAGTAAAGGTGATTGTGGAAGTGGAATTATCTCAGTAGACATATCTGTTCTTGTATGTGCTTGTTTCTTACTTCTTATTTAAGCCTTTTCACTTGATTTCTTTATACACACAAATGATTTTACGCAAAGGCAAGCAAATCTCTTTTTCCCTTTTTTTGCTTGTGTCTCCTTATTGCATATTCTCCTTACATCTGAAACTTTCCTCTGTCACATAACACATTCCCCTCTAAGTTTCTCTTTACAGTATATTATGTAGACACACACATACACAAACACATATTTGATCATTCAAGAGGTGTTACTGATTATTGCTAATTTTATATTAGTGCATCACACACTTTTGTATCTCTTCTCACTCAAAAATACCTCATGAGGATTCCTTCAAGTCACCTGATTTAGTTTTAATTGACATATATTTTAATCTCAAAATATACCATGTTGTACATGTATCATAATTATTTGAACCTGCTATTTTATTTTCAGTTGTTTGTATCTGTGATCAGTGCAGCTTTTAACATATGTCTTTAACAGCTGACATTTCCATTTCTATGGATAGATTATCATGTGGAGAATTGGTAAGAGCAACATTGCATATTTTTATGAAGGACACTTGTCACAAGGCTTTAATACCTCAAAGTTTAACTATATGTGTATGGGGGACTGGCCTTCCCAAATAGGGGTTTTTCTATACACCTTTATACGGGCAAACAGAACTCATTCTGCTATATGTCCTCTGTATGCACTGGAAGATTTTCTTAGTTTGAATTGGCCGACCCTGAAAAGAAAGTGTTATGCAAATATCCTGGTGGTCACATAGAATATTGGGTCTTATACAAAGGAAAGAAAAAATAATAGCTGTCAGATACCACAAATGCCACTTAACAAAATGATCCATTGCTTTGGTTCCAAGATTCAGAGGAATTTTATAGTTATCTTGAATTTCATAAGACAGGCATTGCAAACGTTTCCCAGGAAACAATTCCCTGTGGTCAACATTTTAATATCCTAACCAAGCCAATAAATAAAAGTCATTCCATCTTCTTTCCTATGAATAAATAAGAAAGAATATACATTTTGAAATAGCTTGGCAACTGGAGGAGAATAATTTAAATCTTTGTCCTTTTAGATATATTTTGGAGTAGAAATCTGACTGTATTTAATTTATCTTCATTGGTAACTCACAGAGCAGTCAATTTCCTACAGAAATCATTTTAAACTCCTAGTATGGCATTCAAATGATTTGATAATTTGAATCTCACTATCTTTTTCAGGTTTCACCCAATAGCCCAGTGGGTACTTTATATGCAGGCTACTTGCTGATTTGAAATTTGCATGTACTCAGCACTTTCCCATCTCCATTATCATTACTGATATTGTTCCCTGTACTTAGAAGTCACTTTTCCATTACTCAGTTTAATATTCTGTGACTCATTCAAGGACAAACTCATATGTGTATGTGTGTGTGTATGTGTGTATGTATATATTTATATATACATATTTATTTACATATATATATATATATATTTTACCATGAAAATTTCCAAGATTGTTTAAACTAAAAGTCAACTCTCTTAATGCCATATTACTATCATTTTTCCTACCACATTTTCGTAAGGTTTAAGTTTTTTCAAAAAGCCCTGAACAGAGAAAGAACCAATGAAATATTTTCTGACTTTATTATAGAGAGCAATATTTGCAATAGTTTGTCATTGAAGATATCTAAGTTTGTCACATACTACCTGTGTGACCTTGAAGAAATTACATAAATTCTGAATTTCAATTTTCTTTCTTGTAAAGCAAATACAATACCAATTACCTTTCTGAGTGATTATGAGAATTATACAATATTTGTAAAGTGTCTACCACAGTCTGATATATAATTATAGATAATTATTTATTATTTAAGAAGAAGTAAAATAACATGAAATATGGCAATATGGCTAAAATATTAAATTTATATATATATAAATATTATATAATTATATATATATATTACATATATATATATATATATATATGAACACATGCATGAAATTGGTTGATTTTATGTCTGTATTTGTTGTTGTTGTTGTTATGTGCCATGGAGTCAGACCCAACTCATAGAGACCCCTACTTGGGTTTCCAAGGCAGTATCACTATGGAAGTAGATTGCCCCATCTTCCTTCTGAGGAGTGGCTGGTGGGTTTGAACCGCCAGCCTTCTGGTTAGCAGTCATGTGCCTTAGCCACTATGCTACCAGAGCTCCTCATGTGTGTATTTATACTCTTGTTATTGTTCACATTTTATTATATCTTTGGGTAAACTAATCTTGAGATATAAAAGCACTGCTCTAGATATTTGAATATGAGTTTTAAATCAACGCTGTTTTCTTCACTAGAAAGCAAGAAAGAATTCCAAGCATAATTGGGTCAAATCAGAAAAATATAAGAGTGAACTTGTGGACACTTCCATCAGCCCACTCTAGGACAAGTTGAGCATCAAATTAAGTAATTTTTGGGGAAAAAATGTAAGAAATTCATGGGTTCCAAAAACACAGTAAGATATAAAGGCTGTCATATAATCAATCATTAAAAAATACACATTTTATAAATCAAATATAAAATGAAAAAGTAGAGAGAATATACAACATATGTAAATTAAGAGGAGAAAGAAAATATATGTGTAGCATTGAGAGATTTCATGGAGAAAAGGAGATGAGGTAAGTTTTCTGTCTAGATTTACAATGGAGGAGGATGTAAAGGCGCTTAAGGCTAATATAAGAATTCAATCAAAGGCTAGAGCTGGGAATTCATTCAGTCAATCTATATTTGTTAAGCAGCTCACAATTGGTATCAAATAAAAAAACAGTAAAACTTAAGTAAGAATAGATGTTATTCAAAAATCTATTCAAATAAGGAAAATACTGTGACAATAAGATAGACCTTCAAACACCTTGTAAGAAGAGATAAGCTTTTTCCTGGAGCACAAAAGGATGGGGGGATTTCTTAGCTGTCACTCTGCTCTAGGAGTGCAGGACTCAGATAAATTTCAACATTATTTGTGCCCAACCCTGTGCTAGATAATAATTTTACTTAGGAAACAAGCTTGAAGTCAAAGACTTCAGTTCTGTGTTGAGGCACATACATAAATACTATACTATTAAAAAAACAAACAAACAGAAAAAGCTTTTAAAGAGAGATGGAGAATAGAAGAGACACTGGCAGCAGGTAAGTATTGAGGTTACCTGCTTGATATGTGTGGAGGTTTTGTGTTGTAAAATCAAAAGCAGTTAGATGATGTCACCTATAGCCAGTTATGAAGGGTCTTTATTAGAAAGAATTTAAGAATATGATTACTTGGGATTGTGTTGTAATATCAAAAGCAGTTAGAAAAGGTAGCCTACAGCCAGTTATGAAAGGTCTTTATTAGGAAGAATTTAAGAATGATTGTTTTAGTGATATAATTTAACTTCCATTTCATATCTTGCATGAAAATAAAAATAAGCAAAAACATATTTAAATATTTTCTTCTCTACTGACCGAGGTAAAGCCTCTTACTTTCTGCTCAGATTCTACTTACTCATATTCTGTTCCTCAGACGTCAAAACCTGTAACTCTGATTTACATTGGTCCAAATGCTATTTTTTGCAGCTTAATTTCAAGGATTTGGGCAAAAATTGGGAGGATGCCACGGCAATGTCTATTTCACCAGAGGTGTGTGATAAACTATGTTAAGCAGGTAGAAAGTGTGTGGCATTGCTCTGGAGCCTAATTGACACTGACTGTGAAATAAAACTTTTGTTATAATTGTTTGGTGTTATAATCATCTCTGTTTAGAAGAAAGCATAACAACCAACATCCTTGTAATTAAGATTTCAGTTAATCTTGTTGTTGTTGTTATGTGCCTTTAAGTCGGACCCGACTCATAACGACCCCTCCTCTTGTTTCCGAGGCAGTATCACTATGGGAGTAGATTGCCCAACCTTCCTTCCAAGGAGTGGCTGGTGGGTTTGAACTTCCAGCCTTCTGGTTAGCAGTCAAATGCCATAGGCACTATGCTACCAAAGCTCCTTCAATTAATGGAGATTTTACTAAAATATGAGCCTTAGGGGTTCTAAGGAAAGTGGCCCCTGCTGAGAGGGAGCTTTATTGGGGGGATCTCATGCCTTTTCTCTCTGTGTTAGACAGGACTATGAAGAGCTAGAAAAACAGCTGAAAGAAGTATTTAAGGAACGAAGCACCATCCTCCGTCAGCTAACAAAGACATCAAGAGAACTTGATGGAATTAAAGTCAACCTTCAGGTAAGATGAAAGCTCATTTTCTCAGAAGCAAAGGACAAATTCACTTGATTTGTCTCAGTGGATTAATATGTAAAGAGTCTTGCATTTTTAAACAGTTTTGAATATATTTCTGGGCTCAACCATAGCAGTTATTATTTATTATTATATGAGCTTTGAAACGAAATGTCATTTGAAATTCAGTCTGAGAATATGTGGTTTGCAAATACAGGAGAGAAAATTGTGTGCTCGGCAAAGCCATCAATTCCTCACAGCTTCTGAGATCAATTTGACCTCTGTGATTTTCATATTATAAACTGATGAAAACTAATTATGATCAAGTGTTAAATGAATATAGGAATGAACTCCAGAAGAAAATTTTAAATTCCCTACAGGATAGTTCTGAAGATTCTTTAATAAACCTCATTATGGAGATGGATAAATGCCTTAGAAGAGAGAATATCATTTGTGAAAATATATTAGACTTTCTGAAGTCTCAATCAAAAAAAATAAATAAATAAAAGCTCAAAGCCAAGATCTATACCTGATAAGAAAAGTTTTAAAACCATCTGATATTATTATTATTATTATTTTATATTCAACTTAAACATTACATTTATTTAATACCTACCATGTGCTGTTTTTTCTTGGTTTGGTGTGCTAAGAGATTTGCATATGTTTTCCAACTTAATTTTCATAACACACCTATTAAACCAATAACCATGGAGTCATTTTCTACTCATAGCAACTCTATAGAACAGAGTAGAACTGGCCTCGTAGAGTGTCAAAGGCTGTAAATCTTTATGGAACCAGACTGCCACGTATTTTTCCCAAGGAGTGGCTGGTGGGTTTGAATTTCTGAACTTTGGTTAGTAGCACAGTACTTTAACCAGAGAACCACCAGAGCTTCTTAACATATCTATTGTTGTTGTTGTTGTTATGTGCCGTCGAGTCAAACCTGACTCATAGCGACCCCTCCTTGGGTTTCCGAGGCGGTATCACTACGGAAGTAGGATTGCCCAACCTTCCTTCCGAGGAGTGGCTGGTGGGTTTGAACCGCCAGCCGTCTGGTTAGCAGGCAAGTGTCTTAGCCACTATGCTACCAGAGCTCCTTAACATTAGGTAGGTAATATAATTGTTATTTTTTTTATGTTGAACATGTTTAACCAGGCTTAGAAAAGGTAAGTTATTTCTAAACACCATAGAGTTTCTTGGTTCTCTCAGGGCTGTCAAAACATAGTATGAAAAAGTGAGGCTTCAATGTGTGCAGAGAATACTGCTGCCTAACAAGTGCTTGGGTGAAAAGAATTTTATTATTTCACTGTTTTGGAGTCTAGAAGTCCATATCCAAGTGAGAGCTGGCTATGGAGGTCTGGAAAAGGTAGAGAGGCTGGGAAGTGGGAGTGGAGTGGTTTGGAACAACTAAGGAAGACAATCTTGTCTGTCAGTGTCATACCATAGCTTGCATGTTGCTGTGAGGCTTGAGGCTGTGCCACCAATGTTTCAAATACCAACAAGATTACCCGTGGTGGACAGGCTTCAGCGAAGCTTCCAGACTAAGACAGACTCAGAAGAAGGAAGAATCCATCCACTTCTCAAAGAATTGACCAGGAAAAACCTTATGAATAGCAGTGAAACACTGGCTGATATACTGTTGAAAAACTGTATGAATAGTCCTGTAATATTGTCTGATATAGTGCCAGAAGATGAGCCCCTCAGGTTAGAAGGCACTCAAAATATGAAAGAGTTGCCTCCTCAGAGTAGAACCAACCTTAATGATTTGGATGTAGTAAAGATTTCAGGACCTCCATTTGCTGATGTGGCATGACAAAAAATGAGAAGACACAGCTGCAAATATCTATTAATAATCAAACATGGAATGTATAAAATATGATTCCAAGAAAAGTGGAAGTTGTTGACAATGAAATGGAATGCATAAAGACTGATATCCTAGGCACTAATGAGCTGAAATGGACTGGTTTAGGCCATTTTGAATCAGACAACCATATGATCTAATGTATTGGAAATGACAAATTGAATGGTGTGGCATTCATCATCACAAAGAATGTTTCAAGATCTATCCTGAAGTACAGTGCTGTCAGTGATAGGATAAGATCCATACTCCTACAAGGAAGGCCAGGAGCTCTGGTGGTGTAGTGCCCAAGGCATTTGACTTCTAACTAGAAGGCTGGGAGTACAAACCCACCAGCTACTCCTTGGGAGGAAGGCTGGGTAGTCTGCTTCTCTAAAGATACCACCTTGGAAACCCAAGGAAGGGTTGCTAAGAGTCAGATTTGACTCAATGGCAGTGAGGTTTTTTATTTATTTATTACAAAGAAGGTCCTTTAATACTAGTAATATTCAAATTTACACATCAACCACCAAAACCAATGATGAGGAAATTGAAGATTTTTACCAATATATGTATTCTGAAAATGACTGAACATGAAATCAAGATGTGCTGATTATCACTGGTGATTGGAATGCAAAAGTTGAAAGCAAAGAAGAATTACCAGTAGTTAGAAAATAGGGCCTTGGTGATAGAAATGTTATTGGATATCATATAATAGAATTTTGTAAGACCAACGGCTTATTCATTGCAAATACTCTTTTTTCAAGAACACAAAGAGTGACTATACGTGTGGACTTCAGAAGATGGAGTGCACAAGAATCAGATTGACTACATCTTTGGCAAGAGGTGATAGAGAAGCTCAGTATCTTCAGCCAAAACAAGGCCAGAAGTTGATTCTGGAACAGACCATCAACTGTTCATATGCAAGTTCAAGTTGAAGTTGAAGACAATTTTAAAAAGTCCATGAGAGCCAAAATATGACCTTAATTATATCCCTTCTGAACTTAGAGACCATCTGAAGAACAGATTTGATGCACTGAACACCAATGACTGAAAACCAGAGGAATTGTGGAATGATATCAAGAGCATCATCCATGAAGAATGCAAAAAGTCATTAAAAAGAGAGAAAAGGAAGAAAAGTCCAAAAAAGAAATGTGAGAAAAAACTCTGAAACTTGCCCTTGAATGTAGAGTAACTAAAGCAAATGGAAGAAATGACAAGATAAAAGAGCTGAACAAAAGATTTCAAAGAGCAGCTCAAGAAGACAAAGTCAATTTTTATAATGAAATGTACAAAGACCTGGAGATAACATGCCAAAAGGTAAGAACACACTTGTCATTTCTCAAGCTGAAAGAACTGAAGAAAAAATTTAAGCCTCAAGTTGCAATTTTGAAAGATTCTATGAGCAATATATTGAATAATGCAGGAAACATTAAAAGAAAATGGAAGTAATACACAAAGTCACTGTACCAGAAAGAATTGGTTGATGTTCATCCATTTCAAGATGTTGTATATGATCAAGAACCAATGGTAGTGAAGGAAGAAGTTGAAGCTGCACTGAAGGAATTGGCAAAAAAACAAAGATCCAGGAATTGATGGAATACCCATTGAGATGTTTCAACAAAGAGATGCCATGCTGGGGGTACTCATTTGGCTATGCCAAGATATTTGGCATTCCAGTCATCTGGCCAACTGACTGGAACAGATCCATGTTTGTACCAATTCCAAAGAAAGGTGATCCCACAGGATGTGGAAATTATTGAACAATATCATTAATATTCCACACAAGGAAAATCTTACTGAGGATAATTCAAAAATGGTTGCAGCATTATATTGACAGAGATGCAAGCTAGATTCAGAAGAGGACATGGAAGGAGGGATAACATTGCTGATGTCAGATGTATCTTGGCTCAAACCAAAGAATACCAGAAAGATGTTTATTTGTGTTTTATTGACTTAGCAAAACCATTTGATTGTGTGGATCATAAAAAATTGTGGGTAACTTTGAGAAGTCTGGGAATTCCAGAACATTTAATTGTATTCATGAGAAACCTGTACGTAGACCAGGAGGCTGTTGTCCAAACAGAATAAGGGGACACTGCATGGTTTAAATTCAAGAAGGGAGTGCATCAGCATTGTATCCTTTCACCATATGTATTCAATCTGTATACTGAGAAAATAATCTGAGAAGCTGGATCATATGAAGAATGTGGCCTCAGGATTGGAGGCAGAATCACTAGTAACCTGTAACACACTGATGACACAATTTTGCCTGCTGAAAGCGAGGATGACTTGAAGCACTCCCTAGTGAAGATTGAAGAATACAGTCTGCAGTATGGATTACATCTCAATATAAAGAAAACAAAAATCCTCACATCTGGACCAATAAGCAGCATCACGATAAATAAAGAAAAGATTGAAGTTGTCAAAGACTTCATATGACTTGGTTCTACAATCAACACCAATGGAAGCAGCAGTCAAGATATCAGACACCAAATAGCATTGGGCAAATCTACAAAAGACCTCTTTCAGGGCTGAAGAGCAAAATATCTCCTTGAAGACTAAGGTGCTCTGGACCTAAGCCATGGTATTTTCAATCACCTCATATGCATGTGAGACGTGGACAATGATTAAGGAAGACCAAAGAAGAGTCAATGCTTTTGAGTTGTGGTGTTGGTGAAGAATACTGAAAGTACTATGAACTGCTAAAACTAACAAATCTGTCCAGGAAGAAGTGCGGCCAGAATGCTCCTTGGAATTAAGAATGACCAGAGTTCTTCTCACCTACTTTGGTCATGTTTTCAGAAGGGACCATTCCCTGGAGAACGATATCATATTTAGTAAGTGGAAGGTCAACAGAAAAGAGGAAGGCCCTCAACAAGATGGATTGACCCAGTGGCTGCAATGATGGACTCAGGCATGCAGGGATCATGGGGCTGGTGAAGGACTGGGCAGTGTTTTATTCCATTGTACATAGGGTCGCTATGAGTTGGAGATGATTCAAGGCCACCTAACAACAGCAACAACAACAGAAGTCCATACCAGGGTCTTGGCCATGTCTATTCCTTTTGGGGGCTTTAAAAGAGAAACTGTGCCAAACCTCTCTAAGTTGAGGTAGCTGTTGTAATCTTTGGCATGAATGTGCCGCATTCATGTGCTATGTTATATGTGGCAACTCCCTTTCATGTGACATGGGATCTCTCTTCTCTCTGTATGTATAATTCTGTTTCCCCATCTGTCCTCTTTTTTTATTATAAACTACTCAGAAGTGATTAAGATCGAGACTCATCCTCCTCCTGTTAAGTGAAAACATATGCAAATCAAACCCTAGTGCCTTAAATAAGTTCACATTCTCAGGGACAAGGATTTTGTACTTCAGTGTATCTTTTTGAGAGATGCAATTCAATCTATAACAGAAAATGAAGTCAGAGTTGAAATGGAAACAGTCTGGCTCCTGAATCTGTCTCTTATTCACTGCACTATACTCTTTCTGACCTATGTGGGGTCCCTATTGTCCACATTATTTACCTTAGCTTTTTATTGTTCTGTTGATTGTGATATGATGATGGAGAGCATGATGAAGTATCAGTAATTACTGTAGCTAGTTGAACATAGTCAGGGTCTTATACTAGGTATTTTCCCCATATTTTTAATTTAATTTTCACAAGAAGACTATCCTGATTATTATTAGTCTCATTTCATAGGTGAGAAAACTGAGTTATAGAAAGGTTAAGAAATGGTGAGCACAGAGACAGTTTGTTCAAAGAGCTGATATTTGAATGTAAAGTCTAAGCTGTTGTGCCAGAGTTATATTACAATTTGAGAACATGGAAATAAGAAAGAAAAAACAGATCATCCACATTCCAGTGGGACACAGACACAGGTAGCAAGATGATGAAGGCACAGAAATAAAAGTGCTTTGATGGAAATGGGAAAGCATATTAAAAAAACATTGTCTAGGAAGTGATTAGAGTGAAGGGTGTTAAAAATGGTTTCCATAGGGAGCTAATGCCTAAGGTGCACCTTATCAATTCACCAAGTGAATAAGAGTTGGGAAAATATTCAAGGCATGTACACATTGTCATAGACATGAAACACCTGGCACATTGAGAGCACTGCAAGTACAAGGTGACATGCTCAGGACTGTTAGTGTGTACAACATTCCCAGGGCATATGGTCTCTTTATGTCAATAGCCCAGGTCAAGATATTTAATCATAGTGTAGAATATTGTTCGGTAAGTATAAAATTTAATGCATTTAAATCTTCTGAAAAAATAATCCTGCCACTAAAAGTGGTTAAAATTTTAAGTGTCTTTTGTGTGTCAGCCATTGTGCAGTGTGTTTTTTATTTTATATCTTTTTAAATTCTATGAATAATCTGACCACATTAATATATTATTTACATTGTACAAATGAGGGAAAACATCTCAATTAAGATGCAGAAATTGCTCAATGTCCTACATTTAATAAACGGTAACTCCATTTTTCAAACTCATATTTGAATAACTCTATAGTTATATGTATATTATAT
>NW_006922044.1:693557-694093 GCF_000298275.1 Orycteropus afer afer | reverse complement strand
TTTTTTTTTTAGGAGCTCTGGTGGCATAGGGCTTAAGGCATTTGACTCCAAATAAGCAGAGTATATTGTATTGGTTGCTTTCTAGTTACAATCTTAGACTCATTTGGAAGTCATTATAAGGAGGAGATTTCTTCTTGGGCAGTTCTTCTAATTGTGTCTCTATTATGCTTATAATACTTTATTAAAACATTTAATATTAGATTGAAACATTGTGAACATAGGCACAATGTCTTTGCATAGGTCTTAAGATAATTTATGACACAATCTTTTTTTAAAAAAAATTTAAATATATTTATATTTTTTATTGTGCTTTAGGTGCAAGTTTGCAGAGGAGAGTTTGTTTTACATTCAACATTACTTGTACATTTGGTTTCACTCCCTACGTACCATCACCAACCCTAACCCAGTCTCCTCCCCTCCCTGCCTGGTAACCCTCCCTAATGTGCCCCTCGTAGTTATGCACTCCTTTGTGTCCTGCATTTTGTCTGTGCAAATGATGCCCCTCTGGTGCCCCATGGTCGATTGTTCCAAGGGAT